>NW_027174785.1:0-66647 GCF_000390325.3 Nicotiana tomentosiformis | reverse complement strand
GAATCTTTCTTTGTTCAAAATAGGAACTGAACAGTTTTAGGAAATAGTTCGTGAAGGGACGAACCCCACCAAGAGAAGTTCTCAAAATCCTTGTTTTTTTTCTTCTTCCAATATACATATAATCATGTTATTTTTAGTTTAATTTTAGGGAATCAATACCCTATCTTCAATACAGGGTACTACATCCCCTGGCTGCATTATTTATTGCCTACATAGGGTACGCCATTCCCTAGTAGCATACCAGAGTGCCACGAGCCTCATTTTATTTCTAACACAGGGTACTACATCCCCTGGTCGCATTATGTTTTGCCTATGTAGGGTACGACATTCCCTAGTAACATTCCAGAGCGCCACGAGCCTCATCTTATTGCTAACACAGGGTACTACATCCCCTGGCTGCATTACTTTCTGCCAACATAGGGTACGACATTCCCTAGTTGCATCTCAGAGAGCCACGGGCCTCATCTTGTTGCCAAACACAGGGTACTATATCCCCTGGTTGCATTTTAGTGCCAACATAGGGTACGACATTCCCTAGTTGCATCTCAGAGAGCCACATGCCTCATCTTGTTGCCAAACACAGGGTACTACATCCCCTGGTTGCATTTTAGTGCCAACATAGGGTACGACATTCCCTAGTAGCATCTCAAAGAGCCACGAGCCTCATCTTATTGCCAAACACAAGGTACTACATCCCCTGGTTAGATTTTTATTGCCAACATAGCGTATGACATTCCCTAGTAGCATTTCAGAGTGCCCCCAGCCTCATTTTATTGCTAACATAGGGTACGACATTCCCTAGTAGCATCCTAGAGTGCCACGAGCCTCATCTTATTGTCAACATAGGGTACTACATCCCCTGGTTGCCTTCCTTCTTATTAACATAGGATACGACATCCCCTATTATTTGAAAAAAAAAACATCTTTTTCAATTCTTTATTCTGCAATAGCAAAGATAGTTTAATCTATTTTCAATAACTCACAAAAATTTCCTAGTGCAAACTGGGGCAGAAAATTTTTGTTCGTTTTGTTTGTTTCTCATGGCTTGCAGGTTTTTATGCAAAGTACGGATTGGATGTGCAAGAAAAGACTCTAGCTCTCGCTAGAGAAAGTGGAACGTTTGATCTCAATACCAGCCGCAACCAGCTTTGACGTAATGCATGCGGAGACATAGAGTCTCAAGATCCATCTTCTCATCATCTGATCAAGAAACAAGCTTGTGAGAATATTTCATAGTCTATTGCATCGAGAGCATCAAGTTTCAGTCTAAAGTAAATGGGATAAGCAACTCAAGAATCAAGACTAGACTTCAGACGACTTTTAGATAGGAATTTTATAACTCTTAGATTTCAAGAGTATGTAATTTTCTATTCATTTTCCTGTAATAGTAGGAACCGCGGACCGGAACCTCAACGGAACTTCGCTCGATTCTCCATCTAAGCATACTCCGTCACTCTTCTTCCACTTGAACTATACGTGACCTGATTTCCTTATAACCCGGGATATGTAGGCTGCCTAAAATCAAGGCTCGGTACATCTTTTTCTTTTATCTTCTTTTTCTTTTTCAATAATAGTGAGGTCAAAAATCAGTCACCTTGTTCATTTTCTTTGCCTGAAAACTCTTCATGTTTCCAAGCAAAGAGGGGCATGCTGTGAACACCTAATTTTTAACCACACCCAAATTCTATACTATTTTAGTGTAAAATATTTCTTTTAGGTCTAATCTTAATATTTTAAACTTTTATCTTACTCTTAATAGGTTTTATTTGAAAAAATAAATATTAAAAACTAAAAAAGAATATTCACATTCTTAGGGTCTAAGTTTATTTCTATTTACAAGAGAAAAGAAAATTTACAAAAAATATTTGGTTTCTTTTAATTAGAATTCAAATAAGTATGCTATGGTATCTTTTCTTAGTATTATTTAAATTATATGCAAATATTTAATTTTCTTATATTTTTCTTAGTCTAAAAGAAGTGGGTTCATATTTTCATTTATATATTTTACCTTACCTTTTCTTTAAATAAAAGAAGTAAATAAATAAATAAAATAATATATTTTTAATAATAATAAAAAAAAAAGAGATCTTACCCAATTCCTAACTTTCCCACTTCCCCCATTTCACACACGATCGCACACCTCAACATGCACACGATCTTACACCACTTCACAAGCACTGGTTTTCTAAGCACTAGAAAACATCCATACACTTCACAAATAAAGGAGGCAACGAGAGGAGGGGGAATTTTTTGAAAAGAGGAGACAAAAACTTTGAACAGAAAGGAGGAGTCCAGTTTTTTTTGAAAGAGAGAAAATTTTGAACAGTAGAGGAGAACGAGATTGAGAGAAAAAAGAAAGAAAGGTTCGGAGTCGAAAATCGAAGTATCCTTCGTGGTTTTAAGTTCGTGGGTTCAAATCAGCATATTGTAAATATTTTCTTTGTTGTGAAATATTACAAAAGGTAACACTTAATCTCCTCTGTATATTTTAAACATGATTTATATGTCTTCTTAAAGTCTAAAAATTTTCTTTAATTCGTTTGTAAATTTTTGTTAGAACTATTTTGTTTGCTATCTTTTCTTTTTCTCTGGTAAGATACAGAAAAGTGGCTAAAGTTTGTTATTCCTTTTTGTATCTAATATTTAATATGTTAAAAATACTTTTACACTAATTCATGAATTTGGAGGCAAGATATAATGAGAGTTAACATGTTATTCTCAATTAGCTAAGTCTATATAGTTTGTAAAGCTCGGTTTTGTTATGAATTAGTAAATCTAATTTGGGATTGATAATATTAATTAATTTTAATAAATTGATCAAATTGTTTCGATAAGTCAATGTATTAATCAAAGGACTTTATCAAACAAGTTTAGTAAGTTGACAATATTTTTAAAGAATTCGTTGGTAAATCTAGTATATTTGGTCACGGTATTCAATACATTTATTTTACTCTTCTAGATATAAAATTCAAGTCATGGTCTCTGAGTTTTGGAATTAGTTTGTATTGGTAATGTACTTACTGTCAAATAGATTTAATGAATTAAATTATTGATTGAAAGAATTTTATATCCGATTTTGACAAACTGATTGTATTCTTTAGTACAAGCTATTTGTTTTAGTCACATATTATTATTATTATTATTTTTTCGATAAATATTTATTTTCTTATTAGAACGTAAGATAAAAGTTCTATATTTTCCACAATATCAACATGTGAATATGGAATCTGTTTATACTGACGTGTGCTTTGGTAAACGAATGGTTTCATATCATGTTTGATGGCTTCATATCATTTTTTTGCTTTATGACAGATTAATAGTTTGAGATATATGTTTGTTCAAATATTATAGCTTGTTTGGTATGTATGATCGTTGCAAGAAGTAAAATAATTAGCATGGTAAGAATAAAATATTTGTAAGGCAGCGAGATGAGTCAAGAACTAATTTAAGACTCGTAGAAATAAGTAAACAAAAAATAATGATAAAGAAATATAAAAAAATAAATAAATGGAATACTCTGAATGCGCTAGTATTCTTTAGGCGCGTGTTAACCAATCAATTATCGTGATTATGTACACGTTCGCGTGACATAGGTACGATTTTCCAAATTAAAGGCAAAGAATGCGTTCGCGCAACTTTGACAAAACAATCTTAAAAATAATAAAGTGTTATTAATTGTGTACACGTACACGTGACATGATTCATGACATATCAAACAAAACGAATACACGTACGCGTGATTCGTTTCAAGATAATTCCATAATTACGAATAATAAAGCAATTAAAAGCAGTAAAAAGGTAAATGTACATAGGTTCTAAAAATGAGTAATTAAATAATTTAATTAAGCCAGGTATGATTAAAGCGACCGTGCTAAAACTACGAAATCCGAGAATGCCTTACACCTTCTCTCGAGTTAACAGAATTCCTTACCCGGTCTTCTGTGTTCGCGGACCGTAATTCGGAGTCAAAACTTCCTCGATTTGGGATTTCAAATAAACCGGTGACTTAGAACACCAGAAATTATTCCAAGTGGCGACTCTGATTAAATAAATAATTTCATTTCAAATAATGTCACTTAAATTGGAAAAACTCCTTTCTTTCCTATTCCCCCGGAAAAAAGGAGGTGTGACAGCCACTATCAAAAACAAATATCTGTTGCCAAGAATGGATGACCTATTTGATCAGCTTCAGGGTGCCAAGGTATTTTTGAAGATCGATTTGAGGTCTGGTTACTATCAGTTGAAGATTAGGGCATCTGATGTCCCTAAAACGGCTTTTCGGACTCGGTATGGGCATTATAAATTCCTAGTGATGTCATTTGGGCTGACAAATGCCTCAACAACATTTATGGATTTCATGAATTGGGTGTTCAAGCCTTATTTGGATTTTTTTATGGTTGTATTCATTGATGATATCTTGATTTACTCCAGCAGTCGAGAGGAGCATGAGCAGCATCTTCGGAGGGTGCTTCAGACTTTGAAGAATAATCAGTTATATGCTAAATTTTCAAAATGTGAATTTTAGTTAGACTCAATTGCCTTTGGGGGGCATGTTGTATTGGCAGAAGGCATAAAGGTGGATCCTAAGAAGATTGAGGCTGTTCAGAATTGGCCTAGACCTACTTCAATTACAGAGATTCAGAGTTTCTTGGGTTTAGCAGGTTATTATCGTCGGTTCATGGAATGGTTTTCATCTATAGCAAGCCTATTGACCAGACTGACACAGAAAGGTGTCCCATTTAGATGGTCAGACGAGTGTGAGTTGAGCTTTCAGAAGCTCAAGACTGCTTTGACTATGGCGCCAATGTTGGTATTACCCACAGGTTCAGGATCGTATATGGTATATTGTGACGCATATCACATTGGGCTTGGTGCAGTATTAATGCAAGATGGCAGGGTGATTGCATATGCGTCGTGGCAGTTAAAAGTTCATGAGAAGAATTATCCTGTTCATGACTTAGAACCGGCGACCATTGTTCATGCGCTGAAGATTTGGAGGCATTACCTCTACGGTGTCTCGTGTGGGGTATTTATTGATCATCGTTGCCTTCAGTATCTGTTAAAATAAAAAAATCTTAAATTTGAGGCAGAGAACATGGTTGGAGTTGTTGAAAGACTATGATATCACCATTTTGTATCACCCCGGAAAAGCCAATGCGGTGGCCGATCCTTTGAGTAGAAAGGCTGTGAGTATGGGCAGTATTGCATATATTCTGGTTGGTGAGAGGCCATTATCTGCAGATGTTCAGACTTTGGCTAATCAGCTTATGAGGTTAGATGTTTCAGAACCCAGTCGGGTTCTAGCTTGCACAGTTGCTCGGTCTTTATATGAGCGCATCAGAGAGAGGCAATATGATGATCCTTATTTACTTGTCCTTAAAGACACGGTGCAGCACGGTGATGCCAAACAGGTTGCTGTGGGGGAAGATAGAATTCTTCGAATTTAGGGTCGTATTTGTGTGCCTAATGTTGACGGGCTTCGTGAATTAATTCTTGAAGAGGCACACAGTTCCAGGTATTCTATTCATCCAGGTACCGCTAAAATGTATCAAGATTTGCGGCAACATTATTGGTTGAGGAGAATGAAAAAGGATATAGTTGCATATGTAGCTCGGTGTCTGAATTGTCAGCAAGTTAAGTACGAGCATCAGAGACCTGGTGGTTTGTTTTAGAAGTTAGAAATTCCTGAGTAGAAGTGGCAGCGTATCACTATGGATTTTGTTGTTGGGCTCCCACGGACTCAGAGAAAATTTGACGCAGTTTGGGTCATTGTGGACAGGTTGACCAAGTCAGCACATTTTATTCCAGTGGAAGTTTCGTATTCTTCAGAGAGGTTAGCTGAAATTTACATTCGTGAGATTGTCCGCCTTCACGGTGTGCCTGTGTCTATTATTTCAGATCAAGGTACGCAGTTTACCTCACACTTTTGGAGGGCTGTACAGCGTGAATTAGGCACGCGCATTGAGTTGAGTACATCATTTCATCCACAGACAGACGGACAGTCAGATCGCACTATTCAGATATTGGAAGATATGCTTCGCGCTTGTGTTATAGACTTTGGAGGTTCTTGGGATCAGTTCTTGCCACTTGCGGAGTTTGCTTATAATAATAGTTACCAGTCGAGCATTAAGATGGCTCCATATGAGGCATTATACGGAAGGCGATGCCGATCCCCAGTTGGTTTGTTTGAAGCGGGAGAGGCTCGGTTGTTGGGTACCGATTTAGTACAAGATGCTTTGGATAAGGTCAAAGTTATTCAGGATCGACTTCGTACAACTCAGTCTAGGCAAAAGCGTTATACCGACCGTAAGGTTCGTGATATTGCATTCATGGTTGGAGAAAGAATATTGCTCCGAATTTCACCTATGAAAGGTGTAATGAGGTTCGGAAAGAAGGGCAAGTTGAGCCCTAGGTATATTGGACCCTTTGAAATTCTTGAAAGGGCGGGTGAAGTAGCCTACATGCTAGCATTACCACCTAGTTTATCAGCGGTTCATCCGGTGTTCCATGTGTCTATGCTCCGAAAATATCATGGTGAGCTGTCCCATGGGTTAAATTTCAGCTCAGTCCAATTGGACAAAGATTTGACTTACGAGGAGGAGCCGGTGGTTATTCTAGCCCGGCCGGTCCGACAGTTGAGGTCTAAGAGTTATCCTTCAGTTTGAGTGCACTGGAGAGGTCAGCCGGTAGAGGCATCTACCTGGGAGTCCGAGTCGGACATGTGGAGAATGTGATGACCCAAAATTTCATCTTTAAAATTAATAATTCTGTGTTCTAAGACCTCGAAAAGCACTATTTATCACTCCTCGACTTGCGTGCACAGTCCGTCATTCCGGATTCATTTAATATGTTTTGGCACGAGATTTGCAAATTGAAAAGTCTAAAACTCAAAGTTCGAATCGAGGTGTGAATTTTGATTTCAATGTTGTTTGACATGATATGAGACCCCGAGTAAGTCCGTATTATGTTATGGGACTTGTTAGTATATTCGGACGGGGTCCCAAGTACCCCGAGTGTGATTCGAATCGAAATCGGAACAAGAATTGGACTTAAGAAAAATCTAAAAGTTTGCTGCTTCTGGTGCATTCGCTTCTGCAAAGTCTTGGCCGCAGATGCGAGCTCGCGAAAGCGAGCCATGCCCCGCAGAAGCGGACAGTCCGCAAAAGTGATGGGCTATCGCAAAAGCGCGATCGCAGAAGCGGCCCACGCATCGCAGAAGCGGGAAAGGGGAAAGGGGAAGCCTTGCACAAAAGAGGACTCATCTTCGCAGAAGCGAGTCCGCAGATGCGGAAATTTTTGTCCGCAGATACGAAAAATATTGGGCATAGCCCTGAAATTCGGAAGTCGTCATTTTTACTCATTTTGGTCATTTTGAGCTCGGTAAGGCGCATTTTTGGGCGATTTTCACGGGAAAAAATTGGGTTAAGTGTTCCTTATCCTATATTGATAATATTCCATGATTCCATATTCATTTATATTATGAGTTCGTGAATTTATGGAAGAAAAATTAGATTTTTATAAAATCTTCCAAAAACAAAAATTTTAAGATTTGAAAGTGCGTTTGTCATCGAAATTTGATAAATTTTATATGGTTGGACTCGTCTCGGAATGGGTGTTCGGATTTCGTAAGTTTTTTCGAGATTTGAGACGTGAGTCCCACTGTCAAATATTTAAATGAATTTTAGATTTTTATCCGAAAAATTATTAAATTCATATGGAATTAATTCCTATGATTCGTATTGAGTATATCGAATTGTTTGTGAATAAATTTGAAGCTTTTGGAGACAAATTTAAAAGGAAAAGTTGTGGTCGAGTAATTGATTGAAATTTGCAAAGCGAGGTAAGTGTCGTGGTTAACCTTGACTTGAGAGAATAGAACCCTTAAATTATTTGTTATGTGAAATGTATGTGAACGACGTATAGGCGAGGTGACGAGTGTCTATACGTCGTCAAATTAATTGTTTGCATAAGTTTTTGAAAATCCTAAATTTATTTTAATACACGAATTAATTGTTGTAATAATTATTTCTCTCATATTCTTCGTCAAATATTAATTCTTGAATTCCTGTAATAATTGTTATATACTTATTTGAATTATGTGCATTAATTTTTACTTGACATTTAGCATATTAAACATTAAACTGCATATTTTCTCCCTGATTTCCATAATAAATTGCTATTTGTCATTGTTTGTTTTATAATTAAATCATAATTATTGTATGCTTGTTGTCTTATACTTTTATATTAATTGTTGCATCTATTGGGGCAATTTCTTCTATAAGAATTGGTAAATGAACATATTGGAGGATCATGTTGCACGCCGCAACAGACTTATTAAAAGTCCATATTGGAGGATCGGGTTGCAACAGACTTATTAAAAGTCCATATTGGAGGATCGGGTTGCACGCCGCAACAGACTTATTAAAAGCCCATATTGGAGGATCAGATTGCACGCCGCAACAGACTTATTTAAAAGTCTCTCTCTCTCTCTCTCTCTCTCTCTCTCTCTCTCTCTCTCTATCATATATATATATATATATATATATATATATATATATATATATATATATATATATTTGATTAAAATAAATATATTGGAGGATTGAAAATGAATACATTGTGGGAGCGATTTGCACGCTGCAACAGAAATTGGTTGAATTAATAATTGGTTATGATTGTTGAGTTGGCTTCAACTTTTATAAATGAATTACCTGATTTATTTTTATTATTTGTTGTTGTTGCTAATAGTGCGTACAGGTTAATGTAAGTGACCCGCCTTAGCCTCGTCACTACTTCGTCGAGGTTAGGCTCAGCACTTACCAGTATATGGGGTCAGTTGTACTGATACTACACTCTGCACATCTTGTCCAGATTACAGAGTTGGTCCCAGCGGCGTACCATAGACTTGCTCGGATTTCAGCTACCAGAGGAGACTTGAGGTATAACTGCACGGAGTCCGCAGTTCTGAAGTTCCCGTCTACTTTACTTTAGCCGTGTGTTTGTTTCGAGACAGCTTTATTTTATTCAGACCTTTATCTGTATTATTCTAGAAGCTCATGCACTTGTGACATCAATTCTGGGATGGTATTTAGACACCGTTATTTTTATTGATTATTCACTATATTTCAGATCTTACTTTCACATTTATTTCTTTGTTCTTAATAAATTTAAAAATTGATTTAAAATAGTTAATATTATTCTAACGTTCGTTATCCTAGCAAGTGAAATGTTAGGCAACATCACGGTCCGAAGGTGGGAATTTCGGGTCGTGACACCAAGGTTCATTGGTCCTTTCGAGGTGATGCGGCGTGCTGGAGAGGTTGCTTATGAGATTGCCTTACCTCCCAACCTAGCAGGAGTTCATCCGGTATTTTATGTTTCATGTTCATCCCATGTCTTGAATTTCAGCTCAGTCCAATTAGACAAGGATCTATCTTATGTTGAGGAGCCAATGGCTATTTTAGATAGGCAGGTCAGAAAGCTGAGGTCAAAGAACATTGCTTCCGTGAAGGTTAAGTGGAGAGGTCAGCCGGTCGAGGAGGCGACTTGGGAGACCGAGCAGGATGTGCGCAGCCGTTATCCTCATCTTTTCACTACTTCAGGCGTGTCTCTATACTCGTTCGAGGACGAACGATTGTTTTAAGATAGGGAGGATGTAACGACCCAGCTGGTCGTTTTGAGAATAATAGCCCCGATCCCCTATTTATTGTTTTTCCCGTACATTTTTCTGCTTATGTGACTTGTCAGGAGGTTTGTTTTTGGTTTCAAAGTGTTTTGGGACACTTAGTCCCTAAAACGAGAGCTTAAATCTTAGGACTTTGATCGTAGTCAGAATTGTGTGAAGACGACTCCAGAATAGAGTTTCGTCGGTTCTGTTAGCTCCGTTGGGTGATTTTGGGCTTAGGAGCGTGCCCGGATTGTGTTTTGGAGGTCTGTAGCTTATTTAAGCTAGAAATGGGGAAAATCGAATTTTTAGAGTTTTGGACCGGTAGTGAAATTTTTTATATCGGGTCGGATTCTGATTCTGGAAGTTGGATTAGGTCCGTAAAATTGAATATGACTTGTGTACAAATTTTGGTGTCAATCGGACGTGGTTTGGTTAGTTTCGGCATCGGTTGTCGAATTTGGAAGTTTCAAGTTCTTTAAGTTTGAATCGGAGGATGATTTGTGATTTTAGCGTTATTTGATGTGGGTTGAGGGTTCGACTAAATTTAAATGGTATTTTAGGACTTGTTGGTATGTTTGGTTGAGGTCACGGGGGCCTCGGGTGTGTTTCAGATGCTTAACAGATTGAATTTGGACTTAGTCTAGTTGCTGAAGATTTTCTGGTTTCTGGTGTATTCGCACATGCGGAGGGGAGACCGCAGGTGCGGGATCGCATGTGCGAAGAAGGAGCCCAAGATGAGGCCAAGAAGGAGCAGGGCAGGAACCGCAGGTGCGAAGATTTTCCCGCACCTGCGAGAGTCGCAGATGCGGGCAGCTGGGCGCATGTGCGAGGGGAAGCCGCAGGTGCGATGCATTTCCGCACATGCGATAGTCGCAGATACGGTAGCATAGCCGCAGGAGCGAAACCTGGGATTCTAAGTGGAATCCACACCTGCGATAGAATTTTCACAGGTGTGGCATTACAGATGCGACAGAGAGTCCGCAGGTGCGAGATATCTGGATAGAAACACTTAAATGCAAAGGTTCGCGATTTTTTCTCATTTTCAACATTTTGAGCTCGGATTTGGTGATTTCTTGAGAGCATTTTTGAGGGGTTTCTTGAGGTAAGTCCCTTGTGCTTATTTTTGATCAATAATCTTGCTTTTCCATTTAATTTTTCTCCTAGTTAGTGTGTATTTAAGGTGAAAATTAGGAGTTGAAGACTAAGGATTTGAAGAGTTTGATTTGGGGTTTTGAGTGGTCATTTGAGGTCAGATTTTGATAAATTTGGTATGGTTGGACTCGTGAGTGAATGGGCTTTCGGATTTTTGTAATTTTTACCTGATTTCGAGACGTGGGTCCGGGTCAACCTTTTAGGGATAATTTCAGAATTTTTGTTAAAGTATTGATTTCATTAATTAGATGAGCCTATTATAGCTGTATTTATGATATGCAATTGTTTTGGGCTAGATTTGGGCCATTCAGAGTCGGATATTCGTCGAAAAGGTCATTGTTACCGATTGATTGAGCTTGGTTCGAGGTAAGTGGCTTGCCTAACCTTGTGTGGGGAAACTCCCCCTTAGGATTTGGTACTGTTTTTGATATATGAGCGCCGTGTACGTGAGGTGACGAGTGCGTACACATGCTATTGTTGCAAAACTCCGTTTCCATTAAGTAAAATACATATCTTCCTTTAACTGAGCTACACTAGCATATGAATTTATCCTGTTTAGTCTAGAACAGCATGTCTACGTGTCTTAGTTGCTTATGTGAATTCTGTGCAGCATGCTTAGTAAATTTCTTGCTTCTTCCTTGACTGGTACTTAGTCTAAATCGTAAGATTTCGTGATATAATTGTATTTCTATTGTTTGCGCAGCATATTTACTTTGTGACTACGGAACGGTATTCCGGTAGATCCCCCTGCTCTGCAAATTTACTTTGGGACTACGGAACGGTATTCCGGTAGATCCCCCTGCTTTGCATATTTACTTTGGGACTACGGAACTGTATTCTGGTAGATTCCCCTACTCTACATATTTTCTTTGGGACTACGGAACGGTATTCCGGTAGATCCCCCTGCTCTGCATATTTACTTTGGGACTATGGAACGGTATTCCGGTAGATCCCCCTGCTCTGCATATTTACTTTTGGACTACGGAACAGTATTTCGGTAGATCCCCTGTTGTTATTTCTGTGTACTGAGCTGTTGACTTGCTATGATTTCATTCTTGTTACATTTTTTTTCAGTACTTATTTTTACTGCAATATTTCATCCTGTCTTAGTTTATATATATACATATACCAGTAGGACCCTGACCTGATCTCGTCACTACTCGACCGAGGTTAGGCTTGGCACTTACTGGGTACTGATTGTAGTGTACTCATGCTACTTCTGCACATATTTTTTGTGTGCAGAACTAGGTACTCCTTATCAGCCGCACTATCAGTGAGCCGGGACAGCTTTGGAGACTTCAAGGTATATCTGCCGCGTCCGCAAACTTCGAAGTCCCCTTTTACTCTTTTCCATGTCCATTATCTTCTGTATTTTCTTTTGATAGACTCGGATGTATAGAGACACTAGATTTTCTTTCTGTAGTTTGTGATTCACGATGTTTCGGGTTTTGGGATTGTTTTGTATTTTTGAATAGTTGGTTAAATTTATATTTTCATTATATTATTCCGTAAAATGTTAGGCTTACATAGTTGTAGAGACTAGGTGCCGTCACAACGTCACACGGAGGGGAAATTGTGTCGTGACACATTTATATGTATTTATATCTTTCAATTAATTTAGTGACATTTGTATGCGAAGCTCTTATACATGATTTTTATTTTGGTTTACGATTGAAATTGTGGTTAATATTGCAATTCATTAAAGGTTATTTTCATGGGATAATATCACTCCCGCGCTAGAAACTATTTACATCAGTTAGCCAAAAAAGTGTATAAAATTTGTATAATTTTTGTATATAACATACATAAGGTATTTATATACAAATTATATAGATTTTGTTCGGCTATTATTTTTATAACGGCTATACAGTGTCATTTTTCCTAATCTTTTTCATTTGCTAGATTACCAATTTATGTTAATCTATCAATCGATCTCCTTATCTGGATACCCCCAAAACATTTAGTTCATTCTGTTTATATCAGCGTTTTTAAAGGTGTTTTATGGGCGATCGAGCCCGAGGGCGAGGCGTACAATAAAAGCACCGAAGCGTACTGACAGTGCATAAGTATCGTGGCGTAAGCCCAGACATTCCAGTCGTTCGCATAGGCATAAGGTTCATTTTTAGCATAAGCCCCGGGAACTTTTCCAAATTTGAGCCAAATTTATTAATAAATCTTCTTTAATTAACTTAAACATCAAAAAGTTAACTTATAGTAGTATATTTTCAACTAAATATCTCAAAAGCCAAAGGTATTTTCTAATTGTTTATCCCAATTTCTTAATCTTTACTCTTTGTCATTTACTACTAAATAACAAATACACATTAAACCTTTGTCTCCACCTACAAAGAAAAGAGTTTTGTTCTCCAATTCTTGCTTTGCTTCTACGCTTGTATTTGTGATTCGTTATCTAGTTTTAGGTTTTAAAATAATAACTTTATATTATTTTTATTTTTACTATTTGAATTATTAGGAACTAGAATATTACTTTTATAACTTTAAGTTTGTTCTATTTTAATTATAGGTATAATATATCTTTACGTCTTTTACTTTTTCAACTATTTGTATAGTTAATACACATGTTAGCATATTTATGATAGACATTTACATTTTCCTACTAATTTTATATTTCTTTTAAAATTTTAATATATATATATATATATATATATATATATATTTATATATATATATAATCTATAAAGTATTAAAATTAACTAGTCTTAGGATACGCGCTTTGCGCGTGTACCTACGTCGGTAAGTATATAATCTTTTTTTAAAATAATATAAAAATAATATGCTTTCATTATAAAACTAAATTTGTTTAATATAAGTTACTGAAAATAATAAATGTTGATCATATTTAGCTTGCTGAATAAATGAGAAATATGACTTTGATTTTTGGTGTTTCCGCCAGCTATCGAAGTTATGTAATTGACTTTTTTTATCCCTCCATCTCTCTGTCTCTTCTATATTTTTAATTATTTTTTATTATTTGTTCTGATTATTGAGTGTTGTTTAAAAATACTATACAAAAATCCATGAAGATAATTTTGTTTGAGTAAAAATTTTAAAAAAATTAAAAATAATATTAAATGGATTATAGTCATGGTAAGACCAAAAAAAGGAATTATTGTCATTGTTATATTATTTAAATAAGAAAACATTTCATATGAGGTAAATCATGAGTGCTTTTAAAATTTAAAATATTAACACTTCCAATATAGTTTAAAGGAGGAAGAATTCAGAATGTTAAAATTGATGAGTATTTCAGTTATGAATCTTAATTAATATTATTTTAACTTTCCAAATATGAGTTAGGTGAAATTGGGACTGATGTTGGGATGAGACACTTGTATAGCGGTTTTGGACTTAGCTGTAACGACCCGGCCGGTCGTTTTGAGTATTACAACCCCGTTCCCCTCATTTACTGCTCAATTTATGCTTTACAGTTATTATATAACTTGCCGGGGTAATTGATTCTAGTACGATGGGGTTTTGAAATGAATTGAGATATTTAGTCTCCAAGATGAAAGCTTAAGTTGAAATAATTGACCGGATATCGACTTATGTGTAAACGACCCCGGAATGGAGTTTTGATGATTCCAATAGCTCCGTATGATGATTTTGGACTTAGAGCGTGTCCGAAAAATTATTTGAAAGTCCGTTGTTAAATTAGGCCTGAAATGGCTAAAACAGAAATTTAAGCTTGGAAGTGTGACCGAGAAGTTGACTTTTTGATATGGAGCTCGGAATCCGATTCTGTAAATTGGAATAGGTCTGTTATGTCATTTATGACTTATGTGCATAATTTGAGGTCAATCGGACTTGAATTGATAGGTTTCGGCATTGAATGTAGAAGTTGGAATTTCTTAGTTTCATTAAGCTTGAATTGGGGTATGATTCGTGTTTTTAGCATTGTTTGATATGAGTTGAGGCTTTGACTAATTTCTTATAATGTTTTAGGACTTGTTGGTATATTTGGTTGAGGTCCCAGGGGCCTCGGGTGAGTTTTGGATGGTTAACAGATTGAAATTTGGACTTAAACAGCTAATGGAAATTTTGGCCTTTTGGTGTAACCTCACCTGCGGAATTTAGCGCAGAAATGGAGGCAAGGGGAGATGGGCAAGACCGCAGAAGCAGACAGTTCCTTCACAGAAGTGAGTCCGCAGAAGCAAAGCAGGCGCAGAAGTGGCAGCATGTCCGCAAAAGCGGGACCGCAGATGCGGTTAGTTTTTCCGCAGAAGCGGAACCCCTAGACAGATTGCAAAAGAGAGGGATTCTGACATTTTTATAATTTTGGACATTTTCAACACGGTTTTGGGGCGATTTGCAGAGAGAATTCACGGAAAAACTTGAGGTAAGTCACTTGTAATCATTGTTAGTCGATAATATTGGATTATCATTGAGTATTTCGACTAGATTACGTGTTTTTTAGGTGAAATTAAAGGATTTGGGCTTAGAGATTTCAAAATAAGAATTTAAGATTTGGAGGTCGAGTTGATGTCAAAATTTGATAAAATTGGTATGGCTGGACTCGTGGTTGAATGTGCGTTTATATTTTGTAATTTCTGTCGGGTTCCGAGACGTGGGCCCCATGGGTGATGTTTGGGTGCAATTTTGGATTTTGTTGGAAAATTAATATTTTCATATGGATTCAATTCCTATAATTTGTATTGACTAAATCGAATTATTTGTGACTAGATTCGAGGCGTTTGGAGATTGATTCGCGAGGCAAAGGCATAGCAGAATAAAGAATTACACGGTTTGAGGTAAGTAACAGTTCTAAATTTGGCTCTGAGGATATGAAACCCCTTATTTTTGTGTTACGTGATCGGTTTTGAGGTGACGCACAATCTAGGTGACGGGCATGTGGGCGAGCACCGTATGAATTGTGACTTGGTCAAATTCCTTGGAACTGTGTAGTTGAATAATCTGTTGTTATCTGTACATTCTCCATATAGTAGAGAACTTCAAAAACAAATCATGTTTAGATTATGTGTTGGCACTACAGGGACCCATAGAGTTCGTGTACATGTTGAATTATCTGCTAAATTGCTGTTTTGTACTCAGTCACAGTTTACTTATTTATTTTATCTCCGTCTCTATTGTTCCTTGTTGATGCATTATATCATTTCTGTTGGGGCTGATTTTCATGATTACTGAGAGTCCAAGAGACTGGAGAGATTTATGACTGAGTGAGGCCGAGGGCCTGATTGTGAGATATTATACTATAGCACATGAGTTGTCTGTGTAGCACGTGAGTTGTCCTTGCGGATTATAGCGCTTGGGCTGAAGGAGCCCTTCCGGAGTCTGTACACACCCCAGTGAGCATAGGTACCTACTGAGTGCGAGTGCCGAGTGCTGAGCGAGTGGAATGACTAAGTGACTGTTGTTCTGAGAGGATGCATTGATTTCATTATTGTTTTACTACAGTTGTCACATATCACTGTTTTGGAAATTCTGAGAGATATTATCTATGTTTCAGTTGAACTTGACATGAAATTACTTTTTTGGTCTTAAATGTTGAACTTGAAAGCATGCCTACCCGCTTATGCTGGAAATTACTATAATTGGACTTAGTTGTGAAGCTCGTCACTACTTTAAGTTCTTTATTTAGTATTGTTACTTGATGAGTTGGTTGTACTCATACTACACCCTGCACCTCGTGTGCAGATCCAGGTGCTTCCGGATACGGCGACTGTTAGATCTCAGAGTGTTGTCAGTTGGAGACTACCAAGGTAGCAGTTTGGCGCCTACTGATCTTGACTCTCTTCCTTTCAGTTGTTGACCTATACTATATTTTCAGACAGTATTTTTATCAGTCAGACTTTGTTATTATTTAGATACTCGTGTACTTAGTGACACCAAATTTTGGGAATGTATTTTTATGTGAGTAATTTGTGAGATTTTCTATGAAATTCAAATATTATGTTTTCAAACTTAAAAGAAATTGTGGTTTATTAAAGTTGTCCGCTTGCCTAGTATTGAGATAGGCGATATCACGACAAGTTAGGATTTTGGATCGTGACAAGTTGGTATCAGAGCCTAGGTTACATAGGTCTCACGAGTCATGAGCAGGTTTAGTAGAGTCTTGCGGATTGGTACGGAGACGTCTGTACTTATCTTCGAGAGGTTGCCTAACCCTTAGGAAAATTTCACCTTCTTGTATTCTGTTGTGCAAATTTGCTGATTCCGAAAACTAAATTTCTGTTATTCTATTCTCTCACAGATGGTGAGTACACGTACTAGCGGATCGGACGGTCAGCCACCAGTGCCACGAGTTAGGGCCGCGAGAGGCCGGAGCCATGGTAGAGGCTGGGGCCGAGGTAGAGGTCGAGATATAGCTCATACAGCAATTGGAGCAGCACCTGTAACACCACCAGTTGCTCCAGCTCAGGAGTAGATTCTGGATATAGTTGAGCCAGCGGGACCAGCTCAGGCATCATCTGCACCTATTATGATTCCAGTCCTTCAGGAGACTCTAGCATAGATATTGACAGTTTACACTGGCCTTGCTCAGGTGGTTTCGGCTCAGGCCGGACCAGCTACTTCTCAGGCCGGGAGAGGTACTCATACCCCTATTACCTGTACTCCAGTGCAGGTAGTGCAGGGACTTCAGATACCGAGGGAATTACCAGCTCAGTCGGCTGCAGCTGCTCAAGCCTCGGTAGTCCCCGTTATGGCAGACGATGAGCAAAGGAGACTTGAGAGATTTGGGAGGCTTTGACCTCTATCATTTAGTGGTGCTGAATCAGAGGATGCTCAAGGTTTTCTGGATAAGTGCCAGCGGATGCTTCGGACAACGGGTATTCTGGAGACCAGTGGGGTCTCATTCACTACTTTTAAGTTTTATGGGGCTGCCTTCTGATGGTGCGAGGCTTATGAGAGGCGCAGGACGGTCAGTGCAGTACCACATACATGGCAGGAGTTCTCCGTTCTCTTTTTGGAGAAGTTTGTGTCGCAGTCTTGCAGGGAGGAGCTGCGCAGACAGTTTGAGCAGCTTCGGCAGGATGGCATATATGTGACCCAATACGAGATGAGGTTTTTTGAGTTCGCTCGTCATGCAGTTTTGTTGGTTCCCACTGATAGGGAGAGGATTAAGAGGTTCATTGATGGCCTCACGTATCAGCTGCGACTGCTTATGACTAGGGGGAGGGTATTTGGTGCCACTTTTGATGAAGTGGTTGACATTGCTCAGTAGATAGAGGTGGTCTGTAGCCAGGAGCTTGGTAAGAGGGAGGCCAAGAAGCCTCGAGGTTCGGGAGGTTACGGTAGGGTACCTTTCGGGGACAGTCCTACCACAGCAGGGGTCATCTTTGTAGGCCCACTTAGATGACTCGTCTAGCTCATCATGGTGCATCAGCTAGCCACGGTTCTTACAGTGCTCACTCAGGCCATTTTTCATTCAGTACACTACCAGTGCAGAGTTCTCACCATACCTCGTCCGCACAGGCTTCTACAGGTAATTCCTCGGATTATCATGAGAAGAAGTTCCACTAGAGGTGAGACTATTTCGAGTGCGGAGAATTTGGGCATATCAAGAAAGATTGTCCTAGGTTGTTGAGTGGGGCTCCACAACAGTGTTCTCAGTGGACGGCACCAGCACCAGCAGTTACACCACCCGCCCAGCCAGCTCAGGGTGGGGATCAGCCATTTAGGGGTCGCCCAATAGGGGGAGGCCAATCAGGTGGCGGTCAGGCCCGATTCTATGCTTTTCCTGCCAGGCCAGATGTCGTTGCTTCAGATGCATTGATCACAGTTATTGTCTTAGTATGCCACATGGAAGCTTTTATATTATTTGACCATGGTTCCACGTATTCGTATGTATCATCGCACTTTACTCATTACCTGGATATGCCCCGTGAGTCTTTAGTTTCACTTGTTCGTGTATCTACGCTGGTGGGTGATACTATTATTGTGGACCATGTGTATCGGTCATGTGTGGTAACTATTGGGAGACTGGAGACTAGAGTTGATCTCTTATTTCTTAGTATGGTTAGGTTCGATATAATCCTGGGTATGGATTGGTTGTTCCCATGTCATGCTATTCTGGACTGTCACGCAAAAGCTATGACGTTGGCGATGCCGGGTTTGCCGAAGGTCGAATGGAGAGGTTCTCTAGATTTTGTTCCCAGTAGGGTAATCTCTTATTTGAAGGCCCAACGTATGGTTGGGAAGGGATGTTTGTCCTATTTGGCCTTTATGAGAGAAGTTGATGCAGACACTGTATTGATACTTTACCGGTAGTGCGAGACTTTCTAGATATATTTCCTACAGACCTGCTGGGTATGCCATCCGACAGGGATATTGATTTCGGTATTGACTTGGTGCCGGGCACTAAGCCCATTTCTATTCCTTCATATCGTATTGCACCAGCCAAGTTGAAAGAATTGAAAGAGCAACTTCAGAAACTTCTTGATAAGGGGTTTATTAGGCCTAATGTGTCGCCTTGGCGTGCACCGGTTCTGTTTGTTAAAAAGAAAGATGGTACTATGCGGATGTGCATCGATTACATGCAACTAAACAAAGTTACAATCAAGAATAAGTATCATTTGCCGTATATTGATGATTTATTTGACCTGCTTCAGAGAGCGAGGGTATTCTCCAAAATAGATTTGATATCTGGGTATCACCAGTTGAAAATTCAGGATTCGGATATTCTAAAGACGACATTCAGGACCCGTTATGGTCATAATGAATTTCTCATGATGTCTTTTGGGCTGACCAATGCCCAAACAACATTTATGCACTTGATGAATAGTGTATTCCAGCCATATCTTGATTCATTTGTGGTAGTATTTATTGATGATATCCTGTGTACTCACGTAGCCAGGAGGAGCATGCACAACACTTTGGTATTCTATTACTGAGGCTGAGAGAGGAGAAACTTTATGCCAAATTCTCTAAGTGCGAGTTGTGGCTTAGTTCGGTGGCATTCTTGGGACACATAGTGTCCAATGAAGGAATTAAGGAGGATCCGAAGAAAATAGAGGCAATTCAGAGTTGGCACAGGCTATCTTCGGCTATTGAGATTCGAAGTTTTCTTGGCCTGGCTGGTTATTATTGTCGCTTTGTGGAGGGCTTTTCGTCTATTGCATCGCCCTTGACTAAATTGACCCAGAAGGGTGCTCCATTTAGGTGGTCGGATGAGTGTGAAGAGCGCTTTCAGAAGCTCAAGACTCTCTTGACCACAACTCCAGTTCTAGTTTGCCTTCAGCTTCAGGCTCTAATGCAGTGTATTGTGATGCTTCTCGGATTGATATTAGGTATGTCTTAATGCAGGAGGGTAGAGTGATTGCTTATGCTTCGCGTCAGTTGAAGTCATATGAAAAGAACTACCCTGTTCCTGATTTAGAATTGGCAGCCATTGTTCATGCATTGAAGATTTGAAGACATTATCTCTATGGTGTGTCTTGTAAGGTATTTACAGATCATCGGAGCCCTCAACACCTATTCAAACAGAAGGATCTAAATTTGAGGCAGTGGAGATGGTTGGAGCTGCTAAAGGATTATGATATCACTATTCTGTATTATCCCGGGAAGGCCAATGTGGTGGCCGATGCCTTGAGTAGAAAGACGGTGAGTATGGGTAGCCTTGCATTCATTCCTACTGGTAAAAGGCCTCTTGCAATTGATGTTCAGTACTTGGCCAATCAGTTCATGAGATTAGATGTTTCGAAGCCAAGTCGGGTTCTAGCTTGTGTGGTTTCTCGGTCTTCCTTATATGATCGTATCAGATAGCGCCAGTATAATGATCCCTATTTGCTTGTCCTGAAGGACACAGTTCAGCATGGTGATGCCAAAGATGTTACTATTGGAGATGATGGGATGTTGAGGATGCAAGTTCATATTTGTGTGCCAAATATAGATGGGCTGCGTGAATTAATATGGGAGAATATTACCATGGACTTCGTAGTTGGACTCCTACTGACCTTGAGGAAGTTTGATGTTGTTGGGTGATTGTAGATCGGTTGACCAAGTTCGCACATTTTATTCCAGTCGATACTACATATTCTTCGGAGCGGTTGGCTGAGATTAATATCTATGAGATTGTTCGCCTACACGGTGTGCCAGTGTACATCATTTCGGATCGGGGCACACAGTTTACATCACAGTTTTAGAGAGCAGTGCAACGAGAATTAGGTACACAAGTTCAGTTGAGTACAAAATTTCACCCTCAGATGGACGGACATTCCGAGCGCACTATTCAGATATTGGAGGATATGCTACGTGCTTGTGTCATTAATTTTGGAGGTTATTGGGATCCGTTTCTACCACTCGCGGAGTTTGCCTACAACAACAGTTACCAGTCGAGCATTCATATGGCTCTGTATGAGGCTTTATATGGGAGACGGTGTCAGTCTCCGGTGTGTTGGTTTGAGCTGGGTGAGGCTAGGCTATTGGGTACTGATTTGGTTCAGTATGCTTTGGAGAAGGTTAAATTGATTCAGGAGCGGCTTCGCACGGTGCAGTCTAGACAGAAGAGTTATGCCGACAGGAAGGTCCGGGATGTTGCTTACATGGTTGGGGAGAAGGTTCTGCTCAAGATTTCACCCATGAAGGGCGTGTTGAGATTAGAGAAGAAGGGCAAGTTGAGTTCTTGGTATATTGGGCCTTTTGAAATACTTAAGAAGATTGGAGAGGTGGCTTATGAACTTACATTGCCGCCTAGTCTATCGAGTGTTCATCTAGTATTTCATGTATCTATGCTCTGGAAATATGTCGGGGATCCGTCTCATGTTTTGGATTTCAGCACAGTGTAGTTGGATGGTAATTTGACTTATGATGTAGAGCCGATGGCTATATTAGACCGGCAGGTTTGAAAGTTGAGATCGAAGAACATAGCTTCAGTGAAAGTACAGTGGAGAGGCCAGCCAGTCACAGAAGCTACATGGGAGATTGAGCGGGAGATGCGGAGCAAAAATCTACAGCTCTATGAGGCTCCAGGTATGATTCTAAACCCGTTCGAGGACGAACATTTGTTTAAGAGGGGGAGAATGTAACGATCTAGCCGGTCGTTTTGAGTATTACAACCCTGTTCCCTCCATTTACTGCTCAATATATTCTTTACAGTTGTTATATGACTTGCCATGGTAATTGATTCTGGTCTGATGGGGTTATGAAATGAATTGAGACATTTAGTCTCCAAGATGAAAGCTTAAGTTGAAATAGTTGATCGGATATCGACTTATGTATAAACGACCCCGGAATGGAGTTTTGATGATTCCAATAGCTCCGTATGGTGATTTTAGACTTAGGAGCATGTCTGAAATATTATTTGGAAGTCTGTAGTTAAATTAGGCATGAAATGGCTAAAACAGAAATTTAAGCTTGAAAGTTTGACTGGGGAGTTGACTTTTTGATATCGGGGTCGGAATCCGATTCTGGAAATTGGAATAGGTCCGTTATGTCATCTATGACTTTTGTGCTTTATTTGAGGTCAATCGGACTTGAATTGATAGGTTTCGGCATTGAATGTAGAAGTTAGAATTTCTTAGTTTCATTAAACTTGAATTGGGGTATGATTCGTGTTTTTAGTGTTGTTTGATATGATTTGAGGCTTTGACTAAGTTCATATAATGTTTTAGAACTTGTTGGCGTATTTGGTTGAGGTCCCAGGGGCCTCAGGTGAGTTTCGGATGGTTAACAGAATGAAATTTGGACTTAAACAACTGATGGAAATTTTGGCCTTCTCGTGTAACCGCACCTGCGGAATTTTGCTCGCAGGTGCGAGCTCGCAGAAGCAAGCTTGGTTGCGCAGAAGCGGAGGCAAGGGGAGCTGGGCAAGACCGCAGAAGCAGACAGTTCCTTCGCAGAAGCGAGTCCGTAGAAGCGAAGCAGGCACAGAAGCGGCAGCATGTCCGCAAAAGCGGGACCGCAGATGCGGTTAGTTTTTCCGCAGAAGCAGAACCCCTGGACAGATTGCAAAACAGAGGTATTCCGAAATTTTTGTAATTTTAGACATTTCCAACACGGATTTTGGGCGATTTTCAGAGAGAATTCACGGGAAAACTTGAGGTAAGTCACTTGTGATCATTTTTAGTCCATAATATTAGATTATCATTGAGTATTTCGACTAGATTACGTATTTTTTAGGTGACATTAGAGGATTTGGGCTTAGGGATTTCAAAATAAGAATTTAAAATTTGGAGGTCTAGTTGATGTCGGAATTTGGTAAAATTGATATGGTTGGACTCTTGGTTTAATGGGTGTTCATATTTTGTAACTTCTGTCGGGTTTCGAGACATGGGCCCCATGGGCGATTTTTGGGTGCAATTTCAAATTTTATTGGAAAATTAATATTTTCATATGGAATCAATTCCTATAATTTGTATTGAGTGAATCGAATTATTTGTGACTAAATTTGAGGCGTTTGGAGACCGATTTGCGAGGCAAAGGCATAGCAGAATAAAGAATTACATGGTTTGAGGTAAGTAATGGTTCTAAATTTGGCTCTGAGGGTATGAAACCCCGAATTTTTGTGTTACATGATCAGTTTTGAGGTGACGCACATGCTAGGTGACGGGCGTGTGGGCGAGCACCGTAGGAATTGTGACTTGGTCAAATTCCATGGAACTGTGTAGTTGAATAATCTGTTGTTATCTGTACATTCTCAATGTAGTAGAGAAATTGAACCACGAACCATGTTTAGATTATGTGTTGGCACTGTAGGGACCCACAAAGATCGTGTACATGTTGAATTATCTGCTAAATTATTATTTTGTACTCAGTTACAGTTTACTTGTTTATTTTATCTCAATCTCTATTGTTCCTTATTGATACATTATATCATTTCTGTTGGGGCTGATTTTCATGATTACTGAGAGCCCGAGAGACTGGAGAGATTTATGAGTGAGTGAGGCCGAGGGCCTGATTGTTAGATATTATACTATAGCACGTGAGTTGTCCGTGCAGAACGTAAGTTGTCCGTGCGGATCCAGAGATTATACTATAGCACGTGAGTTGTCCGTGCAACATGTGAGTTGTCCGTGCAGATTATAGAGCTTGGGCTAAAGGAGCCCCTCCGGAGTCTGTACACACCCCTAGTGAGCGCAGGTACCTACTGAGTGCGAGTGTCGAGCGAGTGGAATGGCTGAGTGACTGTTGCTCTGAGAGGATGCATTGATTTCATTATTATTGTACTACAGTTGTCACATATCACTGTTTTAGAAATTCTGAGAGATATTATCTATGTTTCAGTTGAACTTGAACTTGAAAGCATGCATACCCTCTTATACTGAAAATTACTGTAATTGGACTTAGGTGTGAAGATCGTCACTACTTTCAGTTCTTTATTTAGATTGTTACTTGCTGAATTGGTTGTACTCATACTACACCCTGCATCTCGTGTGCAGATCCAGGTGCTTCCGGATATGGCGACCGTTAGATCTCAGAGTGTTGTGAGTTGGAGACTACCAAGGTAGTTGTTTGGCGCCCGCTGACCTTGACTCTCTTCCTTTCAGTTATTGTACTATTCTATATTTTCAGACAGTGTTTTTATCAACCAGACTTTGTTATTATATAGATGATCATGTACTCAGTGACACCGGATTTTGGGAATGTATTTTTATATGAGTAATTTGTGAGATTTTCTATGAAATTCAAATATTATGTTTTCAAACTTAAAAGAAACTGTTGTTTATTGAAGTTGTCGGCTTGCCTAGTATTGAGATAGGTGTCATCACGACAGGTTAGGATTTTGGGTCGTGATAGCTTTATGCATGAATTCATCCTAAAGTTCTTGTACAATCGTGTGTAATTAGCTTTGTAAGTAGATCATCAAAAATTCATATAAACCATTTGAATCGTCTAAAGCTCTCTTTATTAATAACATTTTAACAATTATAAATACTAATATCATGTCATGAATGTAAATTTGATAGAACCTTCCATCCGAAAGTTTTTCGTATTTTAACTTTTGTTTGGTCTTCATTATTCAACTCTTTATAAAAAAAAATTCAAATGTTCTTTTTATTTTATTTTGTTTGATAACAATATCTATGTATTTGTGGGTTATGCAACTTATAATTTAATAGTTATTGTTCTTTGGTAACAACTTACAAATAAGTATATTCACTAATATTCATTTTAGTAATGAATCAGTGTATTTAATTGTTTGTTAATTTATTAAACAACTTAGTGAAAGCACACACTCCTAAGTTGTATTATATAATTGTGATTTATTCCTCTAAGACCGCTTTCTAATTTATTTAATTTGTAACTTGGTTGGCTCTTAAAAAATTCAATAATGAAACTACTGTTATTCGAGAAACAAAAGATTGAATTCTCTATTAAAAAAATATTTTTGTATTTACTTTTTGAATAAAAATTAAAACTATTTTAATAATAATAATAAAATAGTAATAAAAATTATTAACTATTTGTTATTATTATTATTATTATTATTATTATTATTATTATTATTATTATTATTATTATTACTATACACTTATGTATAGTGCAAACTTTATTTTTAAAGGATAAAAAAAGCGAACGACATTTCGCTAAGGGTTTCGTGCTTTTAATATAGTGTAGATATAGATAATCCATTAGGCTTACGCCCCGCGCCTTAGGGCTTTCGCCTCACCGTGTGTTAGTTAAAAGGCAACTTGCCTCACGCCCACTACTTTTAAAATACTGGTTTATATACAACTTTCACAAACTTATTTAATTCAACGTAATTTACAAACTCTAGCGTCGTCAATTAGGGTTTTTTCGCATCGAAGTAAAAAAAATGGAGATACCAGAGCAACATTCTGCAGCCGATAATGAGGGCATGGATCTGACGCAATACTATGAAAATCCTTACCCACACAATTTCCAAGTGACTTTGTCCGTTCCTGAATATGTGAAGAAATACAGAGTTGTGGGGACACCGCAATATATTTGGGATCAAGAGGAGGTATTGGTTGGAACGATAATAAACAAACGTTCGTCTTCTGCAATGTTGCTTTGCTATGATTTAGAGAATGAAGGCGCCACCGTTCAAGTTAAGGCACATGTGAGCAACTCTATTTTGCCTCAATATGAATTTACTAAATTTCATTCTGATCTGAAGGTTGGAGATGTTGTCAGAATTCTTGGGATTCTAGGAAATAGGAATAGGGGAGGGGTGACTATTTATCCCAGATCATTCCTAGTGTAATCTCGTCGTCGTCATATGCAGCAATAAGTGAAATTATTATGGTGTGAATTTGTGTTTGATGTATTTTTTCTTTGGTTCTTTCTTTCTTAGATTTTATTTGATTCATCAATAAAGAGCTTGTTGCTCTATTCAAATGTTCGCATATTTGTCAATTGCTACAGTGATTCACTTTTATGGAGACATCTTGAAAATAGTTTATGGTACATGGGTTGTAAGCTATTCACCTGTAGCATCTTGTGTCTTTATTTTCCTCTCATTTACATTAATCTTAGTTAGTATAGTATTAATTTGAAAACAATGACCAAAGGGAGTTATTCATGTTCAAGCAACTTTCAATAATATCATTGGCACTGTTACACATGTACAGGGTCAGAGTAGTTTCTTGGTCCTCCGCCGGCACTTTTGGATTCAAAGGTATGAGAAGAGGACGAAAATGAAGTGAACACTTTGCTGAGGAACGAAGCATCGTGTTAGTTTTTCTTCAAATCCCCAATCCGGCCTTTGTACCAATAGTAGAGTGGCTTGCTACTTTCAATTAGAAAAGGAAGATTGAGCAAGGCAAAGGAGAAAGAAATTGTCCCCTCTTCTATACTGCCGCCGCATATGTAGAACAAGAAGGAGCAGAGAAGGAAGAACAACCATTTGACTTTGGCACCCAGAAGCTTCCTCTTTCATATTGATGAAAGCGCTAGGCACTCAAAGTCCCCCCTTGGTTGGAGAAAAAGATAGAAGCAGCATTGGTACGGGATGGATTTCCTCCCATATAGTTCTGTCTTGGAGGTCAGAAATCCTCGGCCTCCTCTTTAACCACCCTACTAGGGAGGCTGTGCTTTCTGAAAATACCTTAAATAGGTATTTGAGCCAGATCGAATAAGATGGCACTCGTCAGAGCCAGCCTAGGAAGGAAAGATCCCTTTAAAAGTTGCAAGCAAGATGCATATCTTTCTTCTCTTTTCAAAGATGGGGCTGATGGCCCCTGCTGAGATTCATTCCTCGTATCATCTAGGAGTGAATAGGGCTTATGATGCCCCATCTTGATTCGAGACCAAGGCTCCTTACAACTCGTACCAATAACGACATTGAGCGTCCGAAGATAGATTGTTCTTTTGATCTTGTTCGGGCTTGGAAAAGCTTCCTTTTTCAATTCTAGAAGTTGCAGAGTCTATGAATCAAGTTCTTCGAGAGGACTATCCCGACCGAGGGCTAATCATAGATCTACTATGGTCTTTTTTTTTAATTATTTTATCTTATTTCTAGTTAAAAACCTTTTGGGAAGCATTATGTTGAGTCTTTCCAAGAGTAGAATCAGCAGCCCACCTCATGTTTTAGGAACCAAATGAGGAATTACACATTGACGGACCTGAGCATTCTCCAACATCCCGAATAATCCATTCGTTTGCTAAGCAGAGTCTCACGAAATCTTCCCTCTTTGCCTTCAATTACATCAGAAAATGACTTGTAAACTTTATTATGACATCCTGCTCCGCCGATTGTTGTGCTCGTGTCAGCCAAACCCTCAAGTGTTGTAAATTCGCCCTGGGAACATTGGGTTTGTTGGAATTATAGGTAGCTTTGCTGGCAAAGCAGTTAATAATAATTTCCACCATCATCTCTCTGACACTGACTGTTCTTTCTACCTAAACTTGCAGGTTCTTTAATCAAAGCCCTTTCTTTTGCAATACTTAAAAGAGTCTCTCATGGTCCAATTATTATTACAACATTCTCTCACGCATCACAACCGGTGAGCAGAGCCAAGCCCAACCATTACAGTCAGGAGACGCATGGGTGTGACGTCCTGGAAGCGGACGTGTAAAGCATATCGCTTTTCGCATATCACTTATCTAGACCAAATATGCGTAATAATAATAGAAGATATACGTGACCAAATTTTCTTGTTAAAAAGAAGATCTCTCTTCTTCATTCTCAAGAGGGATGCATCAAATCCTTAGCCTTTTCTTTTTAGTGAGAAATCACCCCGTCTATCCTTATAGAATTCAATTTAGTCAATGCGAGAAAGAGAGAAGTGATATAAACATAAGAATGGAAGGTTTGCTTGTCAGCTGTCGGGCCAATGAGGCTCTTCTAACTTTACCTACACGGCAAAGGGAAAGATCAAAGGCAATGTGGGAAATGCCTCGCACAACGTCCATCAATGATGGTTCATTAATGTCCATTGATTTAGACTCCTTCCCCCTTCTAAACATAGAGCGAAATACTTTTAGCGAGTAAAGAATGATTTCACAAAGTTTCAAAAAAGCACGCAAAGTCATTGACCCTATTCTATTATGAAAGTTCCACACTATGTAAACGAACTTCAAGTCAACATTTTGTACTCAACAGGAAGCGTCACAGCTTAGGTTTGGGCCTCCTCCGATGTCGATCTACGTTAGAAGTATATTGATTTCTCCACAATAGCCGAATACTTTTGTCTGTAAACTTTGTGATGAATGTGGTATCGAGGTTCAGTTTATTTGAAAAAGAGGCCAATCTTAGGGGAGAGATGACTAAGTGACATATGGAATATAGCGACGACAACAACATGTCGTAGAAGGAGATAACATGTGGAGCCAACGACCCGCCATCCATTTAAAGTTTAGGAACTTAGGTAATAGTATCCCGATCAAAGAGTTGACGAAGGGGATGAGCGGAACAGGGAGTCTACTGGACGCAGTTGTGACATGGACGCCCAGCCCAACTCAGTCGCCAACCGTATTAGCTCATCAACTCGCCTTAACAGACCCTCACTATATAGGTGCGGACTTGCGTACGGTATCACTTGCCTAACAACTACCAAAAGCAGAAGCTTCAATGTTGACGGGCCACCAAAACATCGTGAAGGATTCAGTAAACTTAGTAACACATATCGAAAGAGTTTCAGATTATTGTAATAAGCATCGACAAACACAAGAATTAAAAAGGAGAAAAAAAAGGTAGAGAATCAAAGATGGATTGGTAGCTACACAATAGTCTGAATTTAGAAAAATATAAAAGGACAAGGTTTAGACCAATAATTTTGATTTCTACATTCTCGGAAACAATGTAGAATTCGAATTCCATTCTTTTGAATAATCTCCTAGCCTCATTCATGGTATTCTGCAATTGCCAAGGTGTCTTACTTTGCTCCTTCAACATTCCAATGATTAGCATGGAATCACATTCTAATATAACATTTTGGATTATAAAAACTCCTTTCAGGTCTTCCCCACTTGACAATGATGCATTTAATTCTTGGAGTCATTGCAATCAACCTGTCACAAATGTGATGCCACTGAAATAGCCCATCAACAGCCACATTATGCTTGTTAATTACCCACCTCAAGTGTGACAGAATATAAAATTTGATCCTAGCCACAGATAAGTTAATATCCTCATATCTTGAGGCACACCTAGCCTTACAGAATTCCCAACATATTACAATATAATAGGAGTTATTATTAAGATCAGTTGATGCAAAGTACTCTTAGGCTTAGAACTCCACCAAACTGTTAACAGAACCTCCACCAAACCAAATCCAAATCTTTTTGGCCAACTCACCCTCAAAAAAAGTATTAACCATTGAACCTGCTTGAAGATTTCTACAACAATTACACCTAGACGCCATATATTTACTAAATCTCACCACAATATCATCAAAAGACAATTTCCCTTTTAAAATTCTCCAGACAATAAAAGACTTTTTGAAAGGGATAAATTTGTTCCATATTTGCTTAAGCATAGGATTAAATGATCTGACTTGTCTACGTTGTTCCCAATCAGAAGAAGTAGTGAACTTACTTGTAGGGGTAAGTTTCCAAATTATCCCAACATAAGCTAGTAGTGCCTTCGTTTATATGCAACAAAATATTTGTTCCAGGAATTTCATTGTCCTGAAGCCTATTTCTTCTCACATGGATGAAGTCTGCTGCAATACTTGGCCTTTAAGAAGTCAGACCACAAAAATCTTTTTCCTTCCTACATAGAGATGGCATCCCAAGTAATTGACGTGAAATTCAGTTTGCCTATAATTTGTGAACCTCTTCACTCTTTGTGCTAAATCTTCATGAGAAGTAGGACTTACAAGAAAACAACTTTTTTGTAGCATTAATTGACTGGCCCGAGCATTCTTCATAATTCTGTAACTCTTGCGTAACAAAATTCATACAACTTTCTTTACTTGAAGTGAAAATCATCACATCATCCGCTTGGGCTAAATGTGTGATCTGAGGACCATTCCTATGCATGGTAAAACCAGAATAATTAGGATTGTAAATTAGGTTATTCAATCTCCTGGATAATACCTCAGCCCCTATAATAAACAAGGATGGTTATTGTGGATCTCCTTGTTTCAAACCCATGTCTGTTGCAGTGTGGTATAACTTTCGACGATGAGTAGAAATTTATGTGTAAAAATTCATTAAAATAGTAAAAATAATAGATTTGAACCCATAACTTTAAAAATATAATGTGTTTGCAATGGACCTCCACACCAAATCCACCCATATTTCAGAAAAACCAATATTTTTGATTCAATCATGACTAATTCCTCTTTCAAATATTTGGTGAAGAAGTTCTATCTGTTTAATTTAACTTGAACCAAGCAGGAAAAAAAAAGATAGAAAAAAATGAATTTTAAAGCGAATAAGTGTACACAATCTATTACTCTGTTCACCAATCATGAAAATAGGAAATCAGGGTTTGTCCCCGAACAATAATTAATTTTTTTAAAGAACAAGTAAAGAAGCTTTTTTGAGTTCTTTTAATTTAGTTCAGGGTTTTGTTCTTTCATTTTCTTAATTTAATTAATTAATTTTTGAGGATATTCTTTTGGGCCTCACAAGCCCGCCTAGCCAAGGGTGATTTGTACAAATAGGATACTTTACTTTTGATTTTTTGACAACTCATGCCCCGTGAGCAAAGTTTCGAAGTTTCGCTAGTGTTGTCCTTCACTTGCCCTATGATAACATTTTTTATCTTAAAACTTTGCCTATATGGAGCAAGGGGGGATCAAAATCAAGACCATCTATTTTTAAGGTCATTTGGTGTAATTCGGGTAAAAGAAAATCAAGATTTGTACCAGGAACACTTCTATAAAAAAATCTATTTCATTTTGTTTATCATAACTTTTTGACAGTTTGCGAAGGTAAACATGTTTGTGATTTTAGGTAAACTTTGTAATGTTTTAGGATATTTTTAAAGTTAAGTGAAATATATGATCTTGAAGTTTTATATAGGTTAGAATTTTTGAAATCTTTTACCTAGCTACCAATCCACGTTTGTAGTTCACGAATTGAATAGAGGTTAAAGTTTATACAAATTGAATAGATGTTCTAGTAACCTTTTTTATTTTATAACTACACTGCTTATCCGTGTTTAGCATGTCTATTTTATGTGAACATGTAAGTTTTTGTTTATGTGCGTACGAATCATAATCCCCAAGCCATCATTATTGTTTATAAATTTAGCCTATAAGTTCTATTAGCTTTATGTACTTTTTTTATGAAAAGATCCGTGTTCTCAAATTTTGATTTTTTCTTATATTTTTATTGTAAAGTATAACTTTCTGTTCACTTAGAAATTAAAACTCGGTGTTTTCTTTACTATTTATTGATTCTATTTAAGATCCATGCTACGTAAATACCATGGTTAAGCTTCTCTTCCATATCGTAAAATTCATGACTTTAGAGTTTACTATCTTACAGACATTATGAGAAATTTTTCTTGTTGCTGTTAGTTTAAAATTAATTTTGTGTACGGGTAAAAATCAGGCTCATGATACACTCCGGCCTCCAACAGGGTAAAAGGAGCTCGAGATATGATTGCGAAAGATCGGAATCGAAGCAAGGATATCCTCGAGTCAGAGTACGGGGGCCGACCATCGACCCTTGATAATATCGGGGTCATGATTCGAGACCGACCTAAAACCTGAAGGACTTCAGAGAGCGTCGCCGGGTAATCAAGCGCGACCAACAGGAGGCCGTAATATCCGCGATCGGCTAGATATCACGGCGTGGGTCTCGGCACGTATTAATGTAAAACCGGCAATCAATTAAACAAAAGATTTTTTTACCTTTTATAGAGTTATACTTAGATTAGGATTCCCCTACTATATAAAGGGGGTCTAATAATTCATCAAGAACGTTGTAACACGCATTCAAAAGCAATATACTATTATTTTCACTATTATTCTAAGCTTTTCTTTCATTCATCAATATTGACCATTGCGAGCCCGGATCTAGGGCAAATAGTTCACTAAGGCTGAAGACATCATCCCCGTGTGGTTTGGATTTACTGTATTTCTATTTGTTCATTTTAATTTAATTTATCGTTTTGTATCAAATTAATTCGCATATCTTTAAAACCACTAACAAATTTAATTATTATCCGATTTTGAGGAAAACAGTTTGGCGCCCACCGTGGGGCTAAGGATAATAGTGGCAATTTGATAGAAATTTCCATAACACACTCTACTTCACACTTGTTCTTTGAAGTGTCTTTGATTTCAGGTCTGCGTTTAAAATGTCGAACTCCCAATCTGCCCCTCTAAACAAGGATGCTGAGTCTGGCCACCATAGCGAGAACAACAATATAGCGCCCGGTAACGAGGTGCCCCCCGCCGATCCCAACGGAAACCCGGTCGCGGATCCGATCGACACCAGATCACATGTAGCCATCAACACGAATTTGCCCACCGATCTTGAGAACAGCATCCGCGGGGGAGTCTAGTCGGTAGCCCAAAATGCTCGTGACGATGAAAGAGATGGGATCAACTTACGGGTGATCTTCGAAATACTGCAGGCTCAGCATGCAGCGATAGCCCAACTGCAGAACTAAAGCCGCGCTCCCAAAAGAGTTGAGCCCGAATCATCCCGGGAAAACACTCGTAGAAATGAACCAGCCGCAGATAAGCCAAATGAATCTGAACTCGGGACCAACCCCGAGATAATAAAGATGATCGAGGAATTGAAAAAACGGGTGGAAACGGGAAAAGAAAATCAAAGGCAACGACAAGAAGGTGGACACTTACAACTCCAGGGTCGACCAAATCCCCGGAGCGCCACCGATATTGAAAGGCCTAGACTCCAAAATGTTTTTTCAGAAACCTTCCCCTCTGAGCGCGGCCCCGAAGCCGATCCCTAAAATGTTTCGCATGCCTGAAATTCCTAAGTATAATGGGACAACTGACCCAAATGAACATGTGACATCAAGGGAAACGACCTAGAAGATGATGAGATCGAATCTTTCTTGCTGAAAAAGTTCGGGGAGATCTTGTCAATAGGAGCTATGATATGGTATCACAACTTACCTCCCCTCCCCCCTCCCCCCCCCAATTCTATTGACTCATTTTCCATGCTAGCATATGCTTTTATAAAAGCACACGCCGGAGCTATCAATGTCGAGACCAGGAAATCGGACCTTTTCAAGGTAAACCAAAGAGATAACGAGATGCTCTGGGAGTTTGTGTCAAGCTTTCAAATGGAACGGATGGACTTGCCACCGGTGGCAGACAATTGGGCCATTCAGGCCTTCACCCAAGGACTCAATACTCGAAGCTCGTTGGCTTTGCAGTAGTTGAAGCAAAATTTGGTAGAATATTCGGCCGTAACTTGGGCCGATGTGCATAACTGATATCTGTCAAAAATTAGAGTCAAAGATGATCAGCTTGGGGCCCCATCCAGGTCTATTTATCCTGTCCGAGCTAGTGACAGACCCAAAAGACACATTGATCGTGAACCAAGGCCAAGTAGGGATCGATAGCGTACCGTATAACAGTGATCGTAGGGGTAACGGATCTGGACGAAACCCTATGAGAAATGAAAGGAGAAGCGATCAGAGTCAAAATAACCGGGGACTCATGAGCAAAAACAGTTTTGACAGGCCCATCAGGCCTAAGGAAGCACCGATGTTTTTGGAGTACAACTTCAACGTCGATGTTTTTGCTATCGTATCCGCCATCGGACTCATCAGAGACACCAAGTGGCCTTAACCTCTACAGTCCGATCTAGCCCAAAGGGATCCCAACTTAATATGCAAGTATCATGGCACACACAGCCATGGAATAGAGGATTGCCGATAATTAAGGAAGGAGGTAGCCTCTTTATTCAACAACGGACATCTCCGGGAGTTCCTGAGCGATCAAACAAAAATCATTTCAGGAATAGAGATTCTAATAAACAGATCGAGCAGGAGGAACCTCAGCACGTCATTAACATGATCAACAGTGGGGTAAACATTCCCCAAGAGCTGATGTTAAAGCGCACCAAAGTATCCATCACGAGAGAAAATCGGACTCGAGATTACGTACCAGAAGGACCTTGTCTTTCAACGACAAGGACGTTGAATGCATCATGCAACCCCACAACGATGCACTGGTAATATTTACACTCATACATAAATATCGAATTAAGCGTGTGTTGATTGATCCAGGTAGCTCGGCCAATATCATTAGATCGAGGGTCAAGGAACAACTGGGTTTGCAAGACCAAATCGTGTCTACAGTCAGGGTTCTAAACAGATTCAACATAGCATGCGAGACCACTAAAGGGGAGATAACATTATCGGTGAACACCGCCGAGACCATTCAGGAAATGAAGTTTTGCGTGATTGAAGGGGACATGAGGTACAATTCTTTGTTCGAGAGACCAAGAATTCACAACATGAGGGCAATACCTCGACACTGCACCAAGTGCTAAAATTCCCAACGCCTGGAGGAATTAAAATTTACGATCGACGAGGTGATCCCGGTATCCGCACTTTCGACATTGAATTGTCTGAATTTGATGTCCAAAGACTAGACCAAATAGCAATTACCGATACTGACCTCGATGGAACCGGAGAAGTAGGGGATGTATGAAGACGACGACTACGGAGTTCCCACGTCTTTCATAGTCCTCGATGATTCCGACGCTACCAAGTCAACAGTCGAAGAACTGGAGCAAGGCATATTGATTGGACACGTGCCTGATCATAAGGTACACTTGGGCACGGGGTTAAGTCCCGAGCTCAGGAAATAGCTCATTCAATACCTTATAGCTAGCATAAATTGTTTTGCTTGGTCCCATCTCGATATGACAGGGATTCCATCATAGATAACCATTCACAAGCTAAGCCTGGATCCGAAGTTCCATCCGGTCAAAGAGAAAAAGAGACCTCAGTACGAATTCAAGCATGCATTCATCAAGGACGAGGTATCTAAACTCCTTAATATAGGGTCAATCCGGGAGGTAAAGTACCTGGATTGGTTAGCAAACGTAATAGTAATCCCTAAAACGGGAAATAAATTAATAATGTGTGTAGACTATAAAGACTTTAACAAGGCATGCCCCAAGGACTCTTTTTCCCTGCCAAACATCGATCGCATGATCGATGAAACGGCCAACTATGAGATCCTCAGTTTTCTTGACGCCTACTCCGGGTACAACCAAATTCGGATGGACTCGGACGACCAGGAAAAAAATGCCATTCATCACTAAATACGGTACCTACTGCTATAATGTAATGTCATTCGGACTAAAAAATACCGGTGCCACTTACCAACGCTTATTAAATCAGATGTTCGAAGAACAAATAGGAAATTCGATGGAGGTTTACATTGACGATATGTTAGTTAAGTCCTTGTGAGTAGAAGACCATTTGAATCATTTGCAGGAAACCTTCAACACATTAAAGAAGTACAACATGAAGCTGAACCTGGAGAAAATACGCATTCGGAGTCGGGTCTGGAAAATTCCTTGGGTTCATGGTGTCTAACCGGGGAATCGAGATTAATCCAGATAAGATCAAGTCCATCGAGGACATCACCATTGTGGATAGTGTCAAGGACGTACAAAGTTAACCGGGCGCATAGCCGCTTTGGGTCGATTCATCTCGAGGTCCTCCGATAAGAGCTATCAGTTCTTTCCACCGTTAAAGAAGAAGAATAACTTCTCGTGGACCCCTGAGTGCCAACAGGCCCTAGAGGAACTTAAGCGGTACCTCTCGAGCCCGCCTTTGTTTCATACTCCGAAAGCATATGAATAGCTGTACCTGTACCTAGAGGTATCCGAGGTAGCGGTAAGTGGAGTCCTAGTCCGAGAAGAGAAAGGTAGGCAATTTCCTATCTATTATGTTAGCAGAACTCTACGCGATGCCAAAACTAGGTACCCTCACCTAGAAAAATTGGCGCTCGCTTTGCTAAGTGCCACTAGGAAGCTAAAGTCGTATTTCCAATACCATCCCATATGTGTTCTGACTACTTACCCCGTGAGAAACATAATGCATAAGTTCGACCTCTCGGGACGATTGTCCAAATGGGTTGTGGAGATCAGCGGTACGACATCGAATATCGACCCTAAACCGCCATCAAATCACAAATTTTAGCAAACTTCGTAGACGACTTCACGCCGGCCCTAGTTCCTGAGGTCGAAAAGGAGTTTCCATTGAACTCGAGGATCTCTTCTAGAATCTTGACCCTCTTTACGTATGGTGCCTCGAACGCAAAGGGATCTGGACTTGGCATCGTGTTGAAACCACCGATGGGTAATATAGTTAGACAATGTATTAGAACTATAAAATTGACTAATAACGAGGCCGAATATGAGGCCATGATTGCAGGTCTTGAACTGGCTAAAAGCCTGGGGGGCGAGGTGGTCGAAGCTAAGTGTGATTCTCTCCTCGTGGTGAATCAATTCAATGCAACGTTCGAAGTCAAAGAGAAACGAATGCGAAGATACCTGGATAAGCTACAGGTAACGCTACATCGGTTCAGGGAATGGACTTTATAACATGTACCTCAGGATCAAAACAGCGAGGCCGATGCTCTGCTAATTTGGGATTGTCGGTCGACGATGATGAATTCAACTCGGGAATGGTCGTACAACTCATGAAATTGGTAGTGGAGGAAGGCCATGCCAAGATAAACTCGATAAGATAAACATGGGACTGGAGAAATATGTACATAGATTACCTGAAGACCGGAAAACTTCCCTCGGATCCTAAAGAATCGAGAGCTTTGAGTACGAAAGCAGCCCGGTTCAGCTTGTCCGAAGACGGTACCCTATTCAGAAGAGCATTCGATGGCCCACTTGCCATATGTTTGGGGCCGGGAGACACCGAGTACGTTTTGAGGGAAGTCCACGAGGGCACCCGTGGGAACCACTCGGGCGTTGAGTCATTGGTTCGGAAGATAATCACAGCCAGCTATTACTGGATAAATATAGAAAAATATGCAAAGGAGTTTGTATGCAAATGCGACAAGTGTCATAGGCATGCTCCGATGATCCACCATCCCGGGGAGCGGCTGCATTCGGTCTTGTCGCTCTGGCCATTCATGAAATGGGGGATGAACATTGTTGGTCCCCAGCCTTGGGCGCCTGGTAAGGCTCGATTTATCTTATTTTTGATTGATTAGTTTTCTATGTGGGTAGAATCCCAGGCATTTGAGAAAGTCAGGGAGAAGGATGTTATTGATTTCATATGGGATTATATAATATGTCGATTCGGAATGCCGGTCGAGATCGTGTGCGACAATGGGAAGCAGTTCATCGGCAGCAAAATGAGAAAGATTTTCGAGGACCATAAGATCAAAAAGATCCTATCAATGCCCTATCACCCTAGTGCAAACGGGCAAGCAGATTCCACGAACAAAACCATACTCTAGAACCTCAAAACGAGGTTAACCGATGCCAAAGGAAAATGGAAGGAAATCTTGCCCGAAGTCTTATGGGCATATCGTACGACCTCAAAATCCAGTACCGGGGCCACTTCGTTGTCGTTGGTCTATGGTTCCAAAGCTCTTATACTGGTCGAAGTAGGAGAACTGAGTCTCCGAGTCTGATATGCGACCGAAGAGTCAAACGACGAGGCCATGAGTACGAACCTAGAACTGTTAGATGAAAGGCGTGAGGCCGGCTTCATCCGGTTGGCGGCACAAAAGAAACGAATCGAAAGATATTACAATCGGAGAGACAACCTTTGACACTTCAATGTCGGAGACTTAGTGTTAAGAAAGGTGACGCTAAACACCCGAAACCCGAACGAAAGGAAACTGGGACCAAATTGGGAAGGCCCGTATCGAATTATTGAGATCACCGACAAAGGATCGTACAAAGTCAAAATGACAAACGGTAAGCGACTACCGAATAACTGGAACATAACCCACTTAAACCGATACTACTACTAAGGTACGGCCCCATTCATTACCTTTCTTCAAATATATTACGGATCCGTCCTAACACTTGTAGGTGACAACCAAGGAATAATGAAACTATTAGGCCTGAAAGCACGCGTTACACTCTTTTTCCCTTAAACCGATTTTGTCCCAAATGGGTTACCGATAAGGTTTTTAACGAGGCAACAGTGGATCGTGCTACCTTAGAATTGGAGACCGACTATGAACTAGCGTCAAGGTTCGCATAAACAGTATCTGAGCCCTCTCTAAAATCGGCCTCGAACACTGGGGGTCATCACCCTCGGATATTGATTTTAGAAAGGAAGGAAACTTCGTGCTCAAACGAGTTTGGGATGGGTGGATAGGATCTGTTGTAAGGGTTAAACGTTCAAATGAACCATGCCCACATAGGCAACTTAAGCCCGGATGAAACTTGTACACATTTGCAGTCTTGTATGTTGCACGAAAATAAAAGAAAGTTTCTACCTTGCAGATACATACTTTGCCTCTTAAAAAACTACTGTATTTTGTACCTTAAGGACATCGAGCCCAAGGGAAACCTCTGTCCGAATTCAAGATATCACCCCTTCTCAGGGACTATCGTCATGGGCAAGCCCGGGGGCGTAAAACCTATTAGGCAGTGCCCGAACTTTAAAGGTTAAGGTCATCTCTATTCGGGGACTATTGTCTAGGGCAAGCCCGGATGGATCGGGGTAATAAGACCATTGGAAAACACCCAAACATAAAAGGCTACGGCCGTCCTAGAATGGCTTGGAGACGTTCGAGATCCGTAACCAAAACACAAGGCCTTCAAAATTTCTAAACCGGTTCGAAGGCTACCCTTGGAAAAATTATAAAAAATTCTAAGTAAATATTTCAGGGAAAGCTTCCGGTCATACCAAGTCCCCCACGAGTCTTAAGCAAAATAATATCGAAAACGAACAATGTTCAAACCTCCTAATAAGATCTAATTATTACGTGCTAAGGCATCCGAAATCTTTGCAATCATAAAGAAAAAATCATAAAGAAACAATCTTTAAAATTGCCGAAGGGAAAAAGCCTTATATATATAAATGTAAATTTTTACAAAGACTAAACGGCCTCAACAAAATTCAAAAGTACAAAGGCAAAAATTACAAGGCACCTAAGAAGCTTGATCCTCACCGGAGTCCGCCTCATCACTGGGGCCATCATAATCTTCCCCGTCCTCAGATATGTCCGAACCCTCGGAATCTTCCCCATCCTCGGGGTACACCAACTTTCTGGCCTCGGCCTCGAGCCTCTTAACATTTTCAAGCTTGGACGATAAATCGAACTCCCGGGCATGAACCTCCTCGAGAGCCTCCCTCCAGGACTACAACTTTACATATTCGACTATGGCCTTTAGGTGTTCCTGAGATGTCTCAGTGTCGGCTTTGTACTGGGCCACCATCTATTCAGCATTGGAACTAGTCATTTCTGCATCTAACTTCGCTGCTTTGAGGTCCTTGACAAGGGTATCCCGGGTGGCAATGGCCAAGCCCAGTTGAGACTGGAAGTTTTCGATTTCTCGGGACCGGATCTCAAACTTCTCCTTCGCTGATCAAAGTTGGGCCTTCGCCGAGGCTAACTGCTCCAGGGCAGTCTCCTTTTTTGAAGCCAATCGGTCCATCTTGCCTTTCCACTCCTCGGCCATGGCCTTGACTTCATCCATCTCAGTCCGGAGTTGGTCGACCTGATCGATCTTCTGCTGGACCTATAGATTCTAACCGTTAGACACCGTGTCAAGATCATCATCACTAACTTCAAAGATTTTTACTTGTTCTAATAGGTCAGCATGTTCTTTCTGAATCGCGTCTAGATCGGCTCGGAGGCTCTTGACTTCTCCTTCACGTTGCTCGCTGAGAAGCTTATACATGCCTCTCTTCTCAACAAGCTTATTGACTTCGGACTCGAGTTGGCTCAGCTCATCTCGATACCGGAGGAAGGTTTTGTGGTAAATCACCGAGGCCTGCATATACGAAGAAGATATGTTACAATTATCAAGAATTAGTTCAAATATCGGGAGAGATATTAGAATCATCAAGGATTATCAAGAATTACCCGGTTCAGCGCATGTTGTGCTTCGTTGAACAGGCATGGCGAGTCTACCTCGTTCATTTTGGCCTGGTCTTCTTCGGTCACCAAACACCGGAGGTAACTGGCTATCCCTATGGGGGCGGAAAGGATCCGAGCATCCTCCAGAAGGGTGATAACAACGGTCCGCTTCCGGCCAGGATCCGTGCTCGGAGCAAGGAACCGGTTGGTTAATTTCGAGCTCGAGCTCGACCCGCCAGCCTCTAAAGGTGGACTTTTGTTTGGTAACTTTAACTCACCCAAACCGGTAAAATCCTTCGGAACGGATGAGTTTATACCATCAAAAAACCTCGGAGGGGATCATCCGCTCCATGGGCCTCCTCATGGAATCGTTCCTTCGTCGTTCGGGCTTCATTGAACATTGATTCCGTGAACGAAAGAGATCCCGAAATATTTATAACGTCGAGCGGGGCAATACCGGCATCTCGCGAATCCTTGGCCCTTACCTCGGCATCAGCCTCGCAAACTTGAGGGTGATCAGCTTCAGTCGTTTCCCCCTCGGCTACCAACCGTTCCTCGGGGACAGATGGCAGATGTGACATGAAGATGTCTTCCTCCTCAGGCTCGTCTCTGAGCTAGAGGAGTGATGCCAAGTCAAGCACTCGGGAGCTGGAGATTTCCTTTGGCTTACGAACCAGCCTCCTTCTCGTTTTCTTTTTCTCCGAGCTTGGCAAACTCAGGGCCCTTTTTCTTTTCCTCTCTGTTATTGTGACCCCGGGCTATCCTGAAGCGGAAGAACCGAGAGGTAAATCCTCATCCACAACCGAGGGCCAAAGGTCGACGGTCTTAGGAAAACCTATAAAAGGGAAGTAAAGAAAAAATAATGAGAACATGGTGCTGAGAAAGAAGCCTAACATAACCTACTCGGGAAAACTCTTACCATGGGAACGGGCCTCCCAACGGCCCTTCGAGATTTTACGCCATGAGCGCTCGGAGTAGGGTATCTGTGAGATGATACCTTTGACCCACTCCTTGAGTCGAGGAACAACATTTGGGACTCGGGTGACAACTGCACCACCACGAATACCAATGAGAAAAAGAGAGATGAACAGGAAATCAACATTCAAGGGAAAGTTTTACTTACGTGATGTATTCCACTTCTTGGGGAATGGAATGAATTCGACCGGGATCAAATCTGAGGTCCTCACCCGGACAAAATGACTGTGCCAGCCTGGGTCCCGGTCCTCGTCGATACTCGAAAATGGGGCTTTGCTGGTCCGGCGAACAAGCTTTATTAGTTACCCCAAAAACTTTGGGAACTGTATAAATGGAGCAGATGATCAATGGTGAAGATGCACGAATCGATTTTATTTTCAAAAATCGGAGGAGGATCACGATCCTCCACAGTCAAGGGTGAATTTGGATGAGACATACCCCGTACCTCTTGCAGAAGTTTATGATTACTGGATCCACCGGGCCTAGTGTAAAGGGATAAGTGTAGACACTTAGGTATCCCTCAACATGTGTAGTAATGGCCTCCTCAGAGTCAGGGACCACTATGTCTTTATCGGCCCATTTACAGTCCTTTCGGATTAAGGGGAGATCGTCTTCGGTGATCAAGAAAATGAATCTTGATGCCTCTTCACACCGACCCTGCACCGAGGAGGGTTTCTCGACCTTGAAGTCATCGGCAGTCGAACAACCCTCGGGAATCAACATCTTCAAGGGAGGTTCGAGAGCCGGTTCGTCGATGGCTACGTTAGCAGCTGATCTCCCGAGGTCGATCACATCAGAAGTGGTCTCATTAGTCCTGGCAGTCATTTGGGAGGTAGAAGTAACCTTTTAGGGAACAATTTTTGAGGTTTTGGCCATTTTTTCTAAGAGAAAGCTTGAAGAGGATGGAAAAGGGTTGAAAACTGGAGGCTCAAATGTGTTGGCTTGAGTGGATGTTGAGTAAAAATTTCAAAGCAATCTCGAATACCGGAGGTAAAAATGCTAGAATCTGAAAGAGAGTAGTGAAATCCTGAGGGTACGAGGGTAGATGGTTTAACGCAGAGTAAAAAATAAACAAAATAGGGGTTATTTATAGTGGTGACATGATGCTTCGCCTCTAGGGACAGCCGACCAGCGGCTGACATGCATTTAATGCCATTATGACATGACTGACGAGACGTTTCGGGTTTTTGTTATTTATGTCACGGAATATCGAAGAAGGAATCGGGACGTCCATGTCATTTCTCATCACCTTACTTTCCGAGAAATGAGGGGACTATCTATGTACGGGTAAACACCGGGCTCATGATACACTCCGGCCTCCAACAGGGTAAAACGAGCTCGAGATATGATTGCGAAAGATCGGAATCGAAGCAAGGATATTCTCGAGTCAGAGTACGGGGGCCGACCATCGACCCTCGATAATATCGGGGTCATGATTCGAGACCGACCTAAAACCTGAAGGACTTCAGAAGGCGTCGCAGGGTTATCAAGCGCGGCCAACATGAGGCCGTAATATCCGTAACCGACCGAATATCACGGCGTGAATCTCGGCATGTATCGATGTAGAACCGGCAATCAATTGAATAGAAGATTTTTACCTTTTATAGAGTTATACTTAGAGTAGGATTCCCCTACTATATAAATGGGGGGTCTAATAATTCATCAAGAATGTTGTTACACGCATTCAAAAGCAATATACTATTATTTTCACTGTTATTCTAAGCTTTTCTTTCATTCATCAATATTGACCATTGCGAGCCCGGATCTATGGCAAATAGTTCATTTAGGCTTAAGACATCATTCCCCCGTGGTTTGGATTTACTGTATTTCTATTTGTTCGTTTTAATCCAATTTATCGTTTTGTATCAAATTAATCCGCGTATCTTTAAAATCACTTACAAATTTAATTGTTATCCTATTTTGAGGGTAAATAAACTTATTTATAAAAATTATGCAAGTTATCTGGTTCATTGTATTCTGTAACAGAAAATTAGTTAATCATTCTATTCATATTAACAAAAATCTTATTAATTTAAGATTGTTTTTGCCCTATTTTTTTTTTGGTAAATAATTTTTTTTTTTCACCAAAAGAATTATGTACAGGTATCTAAGCAACAAAAAAGCTCTAGAGTTAAGCATGAAGCCTCAAAATTCTCAGCAAATACAGAACTTCTAAGCAGTTACAAAAATATCTGCCTACTACAATTTACTGTAATAACCTCTCGGTGTAATTATGTTATGGGTAGAAGTTTAAGCTTTCAAGCCTCATGGCCATCGTATGCTTCATGACCCATCTGAAGGGCGGCGACGAGAACCTAATGCCTAACTCAACCGAGTACCAATGTAATGTATCCTTCTTATCATACTATCATGGGTGAATGAGCCGGAAAGGCCGCATGAGATTACCATAATTAATTATAAGAGAATACTCAACATAGGACGACCCAACATGGTATAAAAATTTACACATGTGACATACAGGCCTATAAGACCAAAATGATCATTTGTACACTCAAAACATAGGACGACATGGCCATACAATCATCCATATACATGACATATGTCTACAAGCCTCTAAGAGTACATAAACGTTATAAAGGCCAGGACAGGCCCCCCCCATACCAATCAATACATGTCCAAAGCATACTGGCCATCACTTGTCTTGTAATCATCCCAACACTTCTTTGGTTACTCTGAAATACCCTTAGATTCCTCTCTTGCCAAATGTAGTAAACATATCCTGCAAAGGCCATTCTATAGATCTCAATATTGACAGTCTTGCCTTTCATCTTGGTAACAACACAATGTAGTTCTTCTTGCCATGTCATCACATGTCTTCTTATCCCTTGCCATAGAAGCATATTTCCCCATGATTCAGTAGAAAATTTGCACTCAAAAAAGAGATGTGTAATGGTCTCATTCTACTCTTTACACAAGATGCACTTCTGTTCAATTATAATACACCATTTGGCCAGCTTGTCCTTTGTATTCAATCTACCCCAAGCAGCCAGGTTTAGAATGAATATCTACTTTGGAGAAGCATAGTTGTTGCAAGTCAATTTCCTCCATGGAACCTTTACAAAGGTACAACATAGCAGCTGGTACATTTTTTTTTTATAGAGAAGTTTTGCATTCGTCTCAGTCTATCAATAAAAATACCAATATTTGTGATGTAATGTTTAGCTTTTAGTATCTTCAGCAGCATCCAAGAGGCTTGTTTAGGTTCTATCTCCCAAATTTCTCTCTTCTTGGCATAATAAATGGGGACCCATTGAACCCACAACTTTTTTTTTTCGGCATAAGTTCCACAATAACTTGTATATAGCTGCTCTATTCCACATCCTAACATTCTAAATATTGTAGCCTCCTTCTGATTTTGGCCAACAAATTTTATCCCATGCTAGCAATGTTTCTTTTGATAATGCAGCACCCTCAGTCCATAAGAATGTTTTGCAAGTTGCTTCAATCACGTGAATAATTTTTTTTGGGCAAAATAAAGATTTGGGACTAGAAGGTTTGTATGGAAAATAAGACATTCTTTATTAGTTAAACTCTGCCAGTATAGGATAAATGTCTAGCCGTCCATGAGGTTATTCTACCCAATATCTTGTCGACCAAATATGTAATTTTGATATAACATAAAGGAACTATATATATCTCATTTTTTCCTGTTTTCTTTTTAATTTTATATACACGTATAAATTCATGGTCTTTACATATAATTTTCTTAATGAATTAAAAAGAGATATATATATATATATATATATATATATATATATATATATATACACACACACACACACACATCCATAATGTACAAATGTTTCACGCTTCCTAGCGCATGGTCAATTAAAAAAAAGCCATTTCTAGTTATTAATTGAATAAAAGAAGAGGCCATTTTAACACTATATATATTTTTGCTCAAATAATTTGTGATGACCCAAAAGATCATCTTATGTTTTAGAACTCGAATCTGCGCTCTTAAGCCTTAAAAATCTCATTTTTACCCTCTTCGATTTGCGTGCACAGTTCGGACAGTTTTCCGGAAAGCTTTTATGTTGAAAACTAATGAAAATAAGAATTTTTTCCTTAAAAATTAGTTTTAGTTGACTTCGGTCAACATTTTTGGTAAACGAGCCCGGATTCGTATTTTGACGGTCCCAGTAGGTCCATATCGAATTATGGGACCTGGGCGTATACCTGGAATCGAATTCGGAGGTCCCTATCTCAAGTTATGAATTTTTGATGAAAATTAAAAGTTTAAAAATTAATTATTTTTAATAATGGATTGATGTTTGGCATTGCTAGTACCGGGTTCGTATTTTGGTTTCGGAGCCCGGTACAGGTTCATTATGATATTTAAGACCTGTCTGTGAAATATGGTGAGAAACGGAGTTGATTTGACGTGATTCGGACGTCCAGTTGAGAAAATAGAAATTTAAAAGTGTTCTTGAGAATTTCATTTGATTTGGTGCTAAATTCGTAGTTCTAGGTATTATTTTAGCGATTTGATCGCGCGAGCAGGTCCGTATGATGTTTTTAAACTTGTGTGCATATTTGGTTTGGAGCCCCGAAGGCTCGGGTAAGTTTCGGATAGGCCACGGGATGTTTTGGACTTTGGAAATCTGATTTTTCTGCAGAGTCTGTGTTCTGGCATGTCCTTTTTCGCGTTCGCGAAGGTACTCTCACGAACGCGAAGACTAAACTGGGCAGCTGAAGTTTTCTTCTTCGCAAACGTGAAGGCCTGGTCGTGAACGCGAACTGATGGGGGACTTACCCTTTGCGAACGCGGCTGGCTCAACGCGAACGCGAAGCATGTGGGGACCTGGGGGGTTGGTCGTTGCTTCATCGTGAACGCGAGCCATGTCTTGCCAACGCGAAGGCCAGGGGGAGTAATCATCGTGAACGCGAGCTGGGTCTCGCGAACGTGAAGGCTTGGCAGCCATTACCCATCGCGAACGCGAAAGTTCTCTCGCGAACGCGATGAACACTGTTGACCAGCACTTAACAGAATCCAAAAATGGGATTTTAGCCAAAAAACTCATTTTTCTCAAAAAATCAAACGGTGAGAGGCGATTTTTCAAGAGTTATTTCCTCCCCAAATTATTGGTAAGTGATTCTAAACCATTTTCTTTCAATTACCCATTACATTATCTTGTACTCCCCTCAGTATATTCCCCTCCCGACATTTCCTGTTTAGTTCTTCATTTTTGTTACTTGTATATACACTGTTAAATTGTACAGGTTAATTTGTATGTGCCTTGCCTTAGCCTCGTCACTACTTCGTCGAGGTTAACATCGACACTTACCAGTACATGGGGTCGGTTGTACTGATACTGCACTCTGCACTTTCTGTGCAGATTTTGATACCGGCTCGGGTTGATCTAGATTCTACTATTGGTCCGATGTCCGGAGACTCAAGGTAGATCTGTCGGCATTCACAGATCTTGAAGTCCCCATCTACCTTTTTTGTTCTACGGTTTCTTTCATTCAGACAGTTGTATTTTTTTCTCACTATTACTTGTAGCAAATTCTAGTATACTCGTGAATTGTGACTCCAGATCCGGGTGGTAGTAGTTAATACAGATTTATGATATTTCGCACTTATTATATTTTATCTTAGTTAATTATTGTTAATTACTGAATGGAAATAAGGAATTGGTTTAACGATTTTCTAACGTTGGCTTGCCTAGCAAGTGAAATGTTAGGCGCCATCACGGTCCCGTCAGTGGGAAATTTCGGATTGTGACAGTTGGTATCAAAGCACTAGGTTGCCTAGGTCTCACGATTCACGAGCAAGCTTAGTAGAGTCTGGAGGATCGGTACAAAGACGTCTGTGCTTATCTTCTAGAGGCTATGAAGTTTAGGAACAAGTTTCACTTCTTTTCTTCTTTGTCATGCGATTTTGCTTTCTCAATGCTGATTGAACTCTTTTACTCTCATTCTCTCGCAGATGGCGAGAACACGTACCACTTCCTCAGCTGAGCAACAGCCCGAGCCTCCAGTGGCAGCTCCTACGCGGGGCAGAGGTCGAGGCCGAGGCAGGGGCAGGGCTCAGCCTAGGGCCCGAGCAGCAGCCCCAGTAGTGGAGCCTCAGATAGAGCTTGACGAGGAGGTTCCAGCCCAGACTGTTCCTGCCGGACCAGCTCAGGTTCCGAAGGGTTTCATTGCCACCCCAGTACTTCACGACGCTTTGGTCCATTTGGTGGGCCTTATGGAGAGTGTGGCCCAGACTAGAGCACTTCCTATGGCACCAGCAGTCTCTCAGGCTGGAGGAGGAGCCTAGACTCATACCACTCCTGCTCCAGAGTAGATAGCTCCCAAGTATCAGGCTCCAGCAGCTCAGCCAGTCGGATTAGTTCAGCCGGTTATTGCGGCACATGTCGGAGATGGGCCAGCAATGTCTTCTAAGGCTTTATGGAGATTGGACAGGTTTACCAAGATCTTTCCTGTTCACTTCAGTGGTGCTCCTTCAGAGGACCCCAGGAGTATCTTGACAGCTGTCACGAGATTCTACGGAACATGGGTATAGTGGAGACCAATGGGGTCGATTTTGCTGCATTTCAGATGACTGGTTCCGCCAAGAAATTGTGGAGAGATTGCTTGTTGACCAGACCAGCTGGGTCGCCTGCTCTTACTTGGGACCAGTTCTCTCAGCTCTTCATAGAGAAGTTTCTGCCTATCACATTAAGAGAGGAGCATCGCCGTCAGTTTGAGCGTCTCCATCAGGGCAGTATGACTGTTACTCAGTATGAGACCCTTTTTGTGGATTTGGCCCGTCATGCCATTCTTTTGCTTCCCACTGAGAGTGAGAGAGGGTGAGGAGGTTTATTGATGGACTTGCTCAGCCTATCAGATTGCAGATGGCGAAGGAGACTAGGAGTGAGATTTCTTTTTAGGCGGCTGCTAATGTCGCCAGACGAGTCGAGATGGTTCTTACTCAGGGAGGTCAGGGGTCTGACAAGATACCTCGTCATTCCGGTGAGTTTAGAGGTGCCTCATCTAGAGGCAGGAGTACTTTTGGTAGAGGCCATCCTCCCAGGCCGTTTCATTCAGCACTCCAGGCATCCCACAGTGCCTCAGGTGGTCGTGGCCCTCAGATGCATTATTCCAACCAGCTAGCCTACGGTGCACCACCAGCTCCTATTAGTGCACCTCCACTCCAGAGTTATCAGGGTGGTTATTTAGGTCGATAGGGTTAGTTTCAGGGTCAGCAGTCACAGCAGCCGAAGTTATGTTAAACTTGTGATGATCCGAGGCACATTGCTATATTTTGCCCTCGGGCAACGGACAACTCACAGCATCAGAGTTTTCGTGCCATGGTTCCGGCACCAGTTGCTGCACCACCTGCTCAGCCAACCAGAGGCAGGGATCAGGCAGCTAGAGGTAGGGGCCAGACAGTTAGAGGTGGAGGTCAGGCCATTAAAAGTGGAGACCAGCCAGTTAGAGGCCGTCCCAGGGACGTAGTTCTGGGTGTGGGGCCCAGCCCCGGTGTTATACTTTCCCAGCCAGGCCTGAGGCTAAGTCATCTGAAGCCGTTATCACAGGTACTATTTCAGTTTGTAGTAGAGATGCTTCAGTTCTATTTGATCCGGGATCTACTTACTCCTATGTGTCATCCTATTTTGCTTCCTATTTGTTTGTGCCCCGTGATTCTTTGAGTCCTCCTGTGTATGTGTCCACACCAGTGGGAGATGCTATTATTGTAGATCGTGTTTATCATTCATGTGTGGTCACCATTGGGAGTCTTGAGACTCGTGTAGATCTTCTACTTCTTGACATGATTGATTTTGATGTCATAGTGGGTATGGATTGGCTGTCACCTTATCATGCTATATTAGATTGTCATACTAAGACGGTGACCTTAGCTTTACAGGGGTTGCCTCGGTTAGAGTGGAGAGGGAATCTTGGCCATTCTGCCAGCAGGGTTATCTCTTATGTAAAGGCTCGGCATATGGTCGAGAAGGGGTGTCTAGCTTATTTGGCTTATGTCCGCGATTCTAGTGCGGAGGTTCCTTTCATAGATTCAGTGCCGGTTGTTCGTGAGTTTCCAGAGGTATTTCCTACAGACCCGCCGAGGATGCCACCCGACAGGGATATTGATTTCTGCATTAATTTGTCTCCGGGCACTCAGCCTATTTCCATTCCACCATATGGCATGGCCCCGCTAGAGTTGAAAGAATTGAAGGAGCAGTTGCAAGATTTGCTTGATAAGGGGTTCATTAGACCTAGTGTCTCACCCTGGGGTGCACCTGTGTTGTTTGTGAAGAAGAAAGATGGATCGATGAGGATGTGCATAGATTATCGGTAGTTGAACAAAGTCACCGTCAAGAACAAATATCCATTGCCGAGGATTGATGATTTATTTGACCAGCTTCAGGGTGCCAAGGTGTTTTCAAAGATTGATTTGAGATCTGGCTACCATCAGTTGAGGATTAGGGCATCCGATGTTCCTAAGACAGCTTTTCAGACTCGGTGTGGGCATTATGAGTTTCTAGTGATGTCATTTGGGCTGACAAATGCCCCAGCTGCATTCATGGATTTGATGAACCGGGTGTTCAAACCCTACTTGGATTTCTTTGTGGTTATGTTTATTGATGATATCTTGATCTACTCCCACAGTCGAGAGGAGCATGAGCAGCACCTTCGGATCGTTCTTTAGACTTTGAAAGACAACTAATTATATGCTAAGTTCTCAAAATGCGAGTTTTGGTTGAGTTTAGTTGCTTTCTTAGGTCACGTTGTTTCAGCAGAGGGTATTCAGGTGGATCCTAAGAAGATTGAGGTAGTCCATAATTGGCCTAGACCCACATCAGCTATAGATATCCGTAGTTTCCTGGGTTTGGTGGGCTATTACCGTAGATTTGTAGAGGGGTTTTCATCCATAGCAACCCCGTTGACCAGATTGACCCAGAAGGGTGCCCCTTTCAGGTGGTCAGACGAGTGTGAAGCGAGCTTTCAGAAGCTCAAGACTGTTTTGACCACAGCACCGGTATTGGTGTTTCCCATAGGTTCATGATCTTATACAGTATATTGTGACACATCTCGTATTGTTCTAGGTGCGGTATTGATGCAGGGTGGCAAGGTTATTACATATGCTTCACGACAGCTAAAGGTTCACGAGAATAATTACCCTGTTCATGATCTAGAGCTGGCAGCCATTGTTCACGCGTTGAAGATTTGGAGGCACTATCTTTACGGCGTGCCATGTGAGATTTTCACTGATCATCTGAGCTTGCAGTATTTATTCAAGCAGAAGAAGCTCAATTTAAGGCAGAGGAGGTGGCTAGAGCTATTGAAAGACTATGATATCACCATATTGTATCATCCCGGGAAGGCCAATGTGGTGGCCGATGCTTTGAGTAGAAACTCAGTCAGTATGGGTAGCCTTGCATATATTCCAGTTGGTGAGAGACCGCTTGCATTGGATGTTCAGGCCTTGGCCAACCAGTTCGTGAGGTTAGATGTTTTTGAGCCCAGCCGTGTTCTAGCTTGTACAGTTGCTCGGTCTTCTTTGTTTGAGCGCATCAGAGATCGACAGGATGACGATCCTCATTTATTTGTCCTTAGAGAAACAGTGTGGCACGGTGGTGCCAAGCAGGTTACTGTTGGAGATGACAGAGTTTTGAGGATGCGGGGTCGTATTTGTGTGCCTAATGTGGATGGGCTTCGTGAGTTAATCCCTAAGGAGGCTCACAGTTCTCGGTATTCTATTCACCTGGGTTCTGCCAAGATATACCAGGACCTACGGCAGCATTATTGGTGGAGGAGGATAAAGAAAGATATAGTTGCTTACGTAGCTCGGTGCCTAAATTGCCAGCAGGTAAAATATGAGCATCAGAGACCCGGTGGTTTGCTTCAGCAGATGGAGATTCCTGAGAGGAAGTGGGAGCGTATCACTATGGACTTTGTTGTTGGACTCCCACAGACTCAGAGGAAGTTTGACGCTGTATAGGTTATTGTGGATAGACTGACTAAGTCAGCGCACTTCATTCCTGTGGTAGTTACCTATTCCTCGGAGCGGTTAGCAGATATTTATATTCGTGAGATCATCCGTCTTCACGGTGTTCCCATGTCTATCATTTCTGATCGAGGTATGTAGTTTACCTCGCACTTTTGGAGGGCAGTACAGTGTGAGTGGGGTACGCGTGTTGAGTTGAGCACATCATACCATCCTCAGACGGACGGGCAGTCCGAGCGTACTAGTCAGATCTTAGAGGATATGCTCCGCGCTTGTGTTATAGACTTCGGAGAATCGTGGGATCAGTTCTTTCCCCTTGTAGAGTTCGCCTACAACAATAGCTACCACATGAGCATTCAGATGGCTCCCTATGAGGCATTATATGGTAGGCATTATCGGTCGCCAGTTGGGTGGTTCGAGCCGGGAGAGGCTCGGTTGTTGGGCACAGACTTAGTACAGGATGCCTTGGATAAGGTCAAGATTATACAGGATCGACTTCGCTCAGCTCAGTCCAGGCAAAAGAGTTATGCCGACCATAGAGTTCGTATGTTGCATTCATGGTCGGAGAGAGAGTGTTACTTCGGGTATCACCTATGAAGGGTGTAATGAGGTTCAGAAAGAAGGGCAAGTTGAGCCCTAGGTATATCGGACCTTTTGAGATTCTGAAGAGAGTGGGAGAGGTGGTTTATAGGCTTGCGTTACCACCTAGTTTAGCAGTTGTTCATCCGGTATTCCATGTGTCCATACTTAAAAGTATCACGGCGATCCGTCCCATGTGTTAGATTTCAGCTCTGTCCAGTTGGATAGGGAATTGACTTACGAGGAGGAGCCAGTGGCAATTCTAGCCCGGCAAGTTCGCCAGTTGAGATCAAAGAGTTACCCTTCAATTCGAGTGCAATGGAGAGGTCAGCCTATTGAGGCCGCTACTTGGGAGTCCGAGTCCGATATGCGGAGTAGATATCCCCACTTTTTCACCAGCCCAGGTACTTTTCTATATCTGTTCGAGGACGAACGGTTGTTTTAGATGTGGAGAACGTGATGACCCAAAAGGTCATCTTATGTTTTAGAACTCGAATCTATGCTTTTAATCCTTAAAAATCTCATTTTTACCCTCCTCGATTTGCATGCACAGTCCGGACAGGTTTCCAGAAAGCTTTTATGTTGAAAACTAATGAAAATAAGAATTTTTGCCTTAAAAATTGATTTTAGTTGACTTCGGTCAACATTTTTGGTAAACGGGCCCGGATCTGTATTTTGACAGTCCCGGTAGGTCCATATCGAATTATGGGACCTGGGATTATGCACGGAATCGAATTCGAAGGTCCCTAGCTCAAGTTATGAATTTTTGATGAAAATTAAAAGTTTGGAAATTAATTATTTTTAAGAATAGATTGATGTTTGGCATTGTTAGTACCGGGTCCGTATTTTGGTTCCGGAGCCCGGTACAGGTTCATTATGATATTTAAGATATGTCTGTGAAATTTGGTAAGAAACGGAGTTGATTTGACGTGATTCGGACGTCCAGTTGAGAAAATAGAAATTTTAAAGTGTTCTTGAGTATTTCATTTGATTTGGTGCTAAATTCATAGTTCTAGGTGTTATTTTGGCGATTCAATCGTGCAAGCAGGTCTGTATGATGTTTTTAGACTTGTGTGCATGTTTGGTTTGGAGCCCCGAGGGCTCGGGTAAGTTTCGAATAGGCCACGGGATGGTTTGGACTTTGGAAATCTGGTTTTTCTGCAGAGTCTATGTTCTGGCATGTCCTTCTTCGCGTTCGCGAAGGTACTCTCGCGAACGCGAAGACTAAACTGGGCAGCTGAAGTTTTCTTCTTCGCGAACGTGAAGGCCTGGTCGTGAACGCGAAGTGATGGGGGACTTACCCTTCGCGAACGCGGCTGGCTCAACGCGAATGCGAAGCATGTGGGGACCTGGGGGGGTTGGTCATTGCTTCATCGCGAATGCGAGCCATGTCTCGCCAACGCAAAGGCCAGGGGGGAGTAATCATCGCGAACGCGAGCTGGGTCTCACGAACGCGAAGGCTTGGCAGCCATTACCCATCGCGAACACGACAGTGCTCTCGCGAACGCGATGAACACTGTCGCCCAGCACTTAACAGAATCCAAAAACGGGATTTTAGCCAAAAAACTCATTTTTCTCAAAAACCAAATGGTTAGAGGCGATTTTTCAAGAGTTATTTCCTCCCCAAATTGTTGGTAAGTGATTCTAAACCATTTTCTTTCAATTACCCATTACATTTCTTAAATTTTTAACCTAAAATCTATAGTTTTCATGGTAGAATTAGGGGTTAGGGTAGAAACTAGGAATTTCGGGAATTTGGGAATTTAGACCTTAATTTGAGGTCGGATTCCAAAACTAATTACATATTCGGGTTCGGGGGTGAATGGGCAAAAGAATTTTGGTCCGAGCCTCGGGTTTTGACCAAGCGGGCCCGCGGTCGAATTTTCAACTTTTTGGAGAAAATTTGGAAAATTTAATTTATGCAATATAATTGATTCCTTTAGCAATATTTGATATTATTGAGTCATTATTGAATATATACGAGTGGTTTGGAGGTAAATTCCAAAGGAAAAGTTGTGATTGAGAATTAAGTGGCCTTCAGAGCGAGGTAAGTGTTATGTCTAACCCTGACTTGAGGGAATTAGGAACCTTAGATTACTTGCTAAGTAAAATTCATGTGAGCGACGTATATGTGAGGTGACGAGTACTTATGCGCCGCCAAATTTACATATTTTCCATGTTTCTCAGTTTTACTTATATTGTCTCATTCCTATGCCTAATTGCGACGTGTTATACCAGTGTTGTTCAATTTATCGTTCTTATCATGTTTACGGATTTTCTGGTGATAATTGAGTTTTTATTTCAAAATTGAGATTGATGTTATGGAACCAAATGTTGAGGTAAGGTTTGTACATGTTATTCTATCTCCCTATTGATATGTATGCATTGTATTATGGTAAGGGAGAGTGTTAATGAACGAAGGGTGATGTCGTACCATATTATGAGTGTTAATGCACGAAGGGTGATGTCGTGCCATATTATGACTATTAATGCACGAAGGGTGATGCTTTTCCATATTGTGAGTGTTAATACACGAAGGGTGATGACGTGTCATATTGTGAGTGTTATTGCACGAAGGGAGATGTAGTGCCGTGATATGAGAGTTAATGCACAAAGGGTGATGCCGTGCCGTTTCTATTTATTTTATGGTGAGATTGAGAGTAAAAGCACGAAGGGTGATGCCGTACATTTTTTCTTACTGTATTCACTATTCCTGTTGATTCATGGTATATTGACTGCTCCGGTGATCATTCTATTATAGTTCTTCATCTTGTATTCCCCTCAGTATGTTCCCCTCTCAGCATTTCCTGTTTAGTTCTTCATTTCTGTTACTTGTATATACACTATTAAATTGTACAGGTTAATTTGTAGGTGCCTTGCCTTAGCCTCGTCACTACTTCGTCAAGGTTAGGCGCGACACTTACCAGTACATGGGGTCGGTTGTACTGATACTGCACTCTGTACTTTCTGTGCAGATTTTGATACCGGCTCGGGTTGATCGAGATTCTGCTATTGGTCCGTTGTCCGGAGACTCAAGGTAGATCTGTCGGCGTTCACAGATCTTGAAATCCCCATCTACCTTTTTTGTTCTACGGTTTCTTTCATTCAGACAGTTATATTTCTTTCTGACTATTACTTGTAGCAAATTCTAGAATACTCGTGAATTATGATTCCAGATCTGGGTGGTAGTAGTTAATACTGATTTATGATATTCCGCACTTATTATATTTCATCTTAGTTAATTATTGTTAATTACTGAATGGAAATAAGGAATTGGTTTAACGATTTTCTAACGTTGGCTTGCCTACAAAGTGAAATGTTAGGCGCCATTACGGTCCCGTCGGTGGAAACTTTCTGGTCATGATAGCATTACATTCTCGCAAACTTTCTATGGCCTCTTTAACTATTATCTCTTCTCCCTTTTCTTCATAAATACTATTCTTTTGGTTTACATATATCAAAGTAATTAAAATTATAGTAATGGGTATCTCAACTCATTTTGTTGGAGTTGTCTTACTTGTTCTTCTTTTGAGTGAAATAGAGCAGACATCTGGTATATTGGGTAGAAAGTTATTATATTTTGTAAATAAAAAATAGCCTTGGTTTGTTAGTTTTGTTGATTCTTAAGCTAGAAAAGGACCCGAGTCAATTTTACTTCATCACAATTTTTAACCACAGAGGCTCTCTCAAACATTTACCAATAAATGTGCTAGTTGAGGTTCAAACCCTTAACCTCTTAGAGCAAAATCAAGCATATAACCACCATGCCAAGAGCCAATTTTTGTCAAGTGATGTCATTTATCAAGTAATGTCACAGTATTAATATATATACTTAGTAAAATTATCCAACAAAGTGGTATCGCGTGACACCGCTTCGCTAAAGGTACATCCGCCCCTGTTTATAATAGTCTCCATCCAACCACAGTCGTTGTCGTCATCAATACTATGGCATGGTTTGATCACGCCTCCACGGAAGATTTTAGGGACGTAAAGGTTGATCGTATATGTAAGTATAAGGCTTTCCTGAGCCCGGGAATGCAGGAATCGAAAGCAAACCACCATGTGCCATAGTTCCGGAAAAACTCCAAAATAATTAGGTCTATTTCCTTGCCAAGTCTTAAAGTAAAAGAGTATGTGTAAACGTAAATGTACCCTGGTCTGTTGAATGTTTCACTGGGGCTGAAACCTCAATGTTCTTCCAGCCACAGTCCTCTTTTACAACAAGAATACTGGCTAGGCGAATAGAAGGGGGATCTTCACCAACAACTCTGTTTCTCTTGTTATCAGGGTCAGAAGTTTTCTTTTGAACATAAAGATCTTTTTTGCAAGACAATTGAGAAGGGATGATCGTGTTATAAGTAGAGGGAGGTCCGGCATCAGGTTTATTATATTTGTTCTTCTTGGATTGGCCACCGCCGATGCAAGTTCATGTGTAACTGGAGGAAGAAATTGCAGAAGACATGGTGATGGAAAGTACGAATTTGTAAGTTTTTACTGAGAAAATGGGAGTTGCAAAAAAGCCTTAGGAAGACTCAAAGATGGAAGTTTGTAAAAATGAAAGATGAAAGTGGTGAAAAGGGAAGAAGTTTATAGGTGGCACAATGCAAGGCCATCATTACCTAGGTAACTGGCAAAACTACTTGTCAAATTAAAGGATAACACATGTTCGGCTCATTTAATGCAAAGAGACATGCATCCTTACAAGTGTCAGAAATCATTCAAGAATTTTCCCTCCAAGAAAAAAGGTTTTATCTACTTCTGTAACGACCCGAACGGTCGCTTTGAGCTCTAGCAGGTCGTTCAGTAGTTTGAGGCCTTAAGTAGTTTCTCTTCAGGTATTATAAGTTGTACGTGTGGTCGGAATTGAATTTCGGGAAGTTCGGGATTGATTTGGAAAAAAATTCTAATTTCGAAAGCTTTAAGTTGGAAGAATTGAGTAAAGTTTGATTTGTGAGAAAACGACCTCGGAATTGGGATTTTAAGGTTCCAGCAGGTTTGTATGATGATTTTGGTCTTAGGAGCGTGTCCGGATGTTGATTTGGAGGTTTGTAGGTTATTTCGGTATCTATTGGCGAAAGTTGGAAATTTGGATGATTTTTGGGAAGTTTGACCGTTTAGTGGACTTTTTGATATCGAGGTCGGATTTCGATTCCTGAAGTAAGAGTAGGTTCATAGTGTCAATTATGACTTGTGTGAAACATTTGAGGTCAATCGGACTTGATTTGATAGGCTTCGGCGTCGAATATTGAAGATTAAAGTTCTAAAGTTCTAAAGTTCTAAAGGTTGAGGTTAATTAGACTTGATTTGATAGCATTGTTTGATGTGATTTAAAGGCTCGATTAATTTCATATGATGTTTTAGGACTGGTTGGTATATTTGGTCGAGGTCCCGGGGGCCTCGGGTGGATTCCGGATGGTTAACCGATTGATTTTGGCCTTAGGCTTTTCGATCTCAATTGGGAACACATTATGAGGAGTGTGCTTGTATGAATCTGGAACCTTTAAAGTTAGTTCAGGAGAGTAATGTTGGGCATCATGAGCATCCAATTGTGGATCATTATTGGACTTTTGAGCAAGAGCCGGTTGAGGGACAGTGAAAGTATGGACAATGGGTATAGTAGGTGGGTCATTTCTGAGAGGTGTGATTGGAGGACGTGGAATGGAGGTACTGGGGATAGTGGGAAGGTTAATGCTCGGACTGAATCCAGGTTGGTACAATGGGTTACTTGTTATGGAGATAGGCACTTGAGTGGCAACTGACACATTATGAAGATTATCCAAAGGCCCTATGGATAGTGAGGGCGGTGCTTGTCCATTCACCCAGGCTTGGTACATCTCTGCCAATTGTTGCTTCAACACTCTTACTTCTTCAACCAGTCCTGAACCTTGTTCAACCAATTGTCCATGGACATCATCATTATCTGACTCATTCTCACTGTTGTTTGCCATTCTACTTTTTCCTTTTGATCTCGTGTTGTAAGGGTGAGTCGCCAGTTTAAACCACAAACCAACCACCTCTGTTTTACTTTATCTTTTAAAATGACAAACAACAAACATGTTAGAGTTAGGCATTTTGCAGATATTAATCACACATTATATGTTATGCACCTAATGCCATTTTCATTTCTAAAATGATCTTGGAAGGCTTTATGTTTCATCCCGGCTTATTGATTTATTGGTTTATTTTCATCTTGAATTTAGCGGGTTTTTTTTTCATTTTTTTTATAGATTAATTATGGTTATGATCGCATCCGATGAGGATTGCCTACGTATCATGACGCCGCATGAATCAGACCATTACGTAGTTCAGGGGAAAATAATAATAGTATTTTTTTATTTTATTTTTTAACAAAATGAAATAATACAATAACAGAAAGGACATTACATTGAAAATGACTTACCAAACTCTGACAAGACTAAAAGACAGCGATTTTAAAGATTCAACAATGACTCAAACTAAAACATAACTACTACATAAAAAGTTCTAACAACTACGACTATAATTCAACTCCACAATCTTCTGGCTTTCAAACACTGGAACATCTGCTCATGGTGGGGCTTGCCCTGGTTGACCCCCTAATGTACGGTACATCCTTTCTAACTCTGCTGCAAGATGACGGGCAAAAGTAGGTGCATGCTCCAAAAACTTCTCATAATCCATCCCTTGGCAGTTCACATAACTTTGAGCGGTATAAACAGCCAAATTATGAACTTGCTCTTTGAAGTACTGGAAATTCTGGTCTCGATCTTGTAACCGCTGCTGGCGAGTGGTGGCTATCTCCCTTATGTGGCCCTCATGATCTAAGGCTGACTCCAACTGAGCCCGAAGTCTAGCCTGCTCGAGTCTCGCCTGAGCCATCTCCCTATCAAAATCTGCATGCTAGTATTCTCTATTGTACCTTCTCATTTCTTCCAACTGTGTATGGAGCTGAGCTTCTGAACGTACCCAATGGGCCATCTCTCTCTCGAATTGAGCCATCGTTTCTTCAAATTGTGTTACTTGGTGATCCTTACTTGATTCGGCCTTCTCATTTAGCTGTACGATCTTTTCATTGGCTTTGTCCAACGACTTTTCAGTCTTTGCCAAGAGGGAATCATAATCTTGCACTTTTTCCATCAGATTGGCAATGGTCCTCTGGTCTTTCCAACTTCTCACTGGCACTTCAGAGGCTTTCTTCATCTATTGAAGTTGAGCACGAAGGGCTTCATTTTTGCAGATTAGACTCTTCTTTTCCCCTTCGGCTTCTTGTTCTTGCAAGTCTTTCTCAAAATTGAGGTTTCTCACCCTTTCTTCTAAGGCATGAATAGTTGTTTTGTATCCCTTTTCCCGTTCACCCCAAGCCAACCGTTCTTGGATTTTATCATCAAAGGCTTGAACATGCGGCCTTTTTGGGGGCCTTTTGGGCTCTGGCACATCATCCACGTGAGACCTCTTCCCAAACCATATAGCATAACCCGGATCTACCTCACCTCTCGCAGGATCTGGAACCTGAGTATCATATTTCAAGTAGCGACAACCATTCCAAATTTGCTGGATTAAAGCTTCGGGGAGTGGGGCTTCGGGGTGTAGCTCAATAACTTGCACACTCAAATCTTCATCCTTAGGTACTACTTGGTACCTTCCTAGCTGTCTTAGAATTCTGTGTGGCGCATACGGCTGGACATTTCTCAAACCCAACAATAGCAAATAACTTTTTAGGGCCGACATGTGTATCACCTCTCTTAGCGGGAGCCATCCCAAAGTCCACTCAATTTGACTTGCATTTAAAGATCTTAGGTGGGATATCCAGGCTTTCACCCCTTCTGGAGAGTTGTAATCTTTTACTCTTTCTTCGTAACTCTCAATGAAATTGTCCTTGTTCAAACCATAGCTCATGAACTTGGGGTGATGTCGGAGATGCTCAATCAACCACATTTGTAACAAAATATTGCACCCTTCGAAGAATGATCTGATAGAATGATCGGGGCAAGAGTGTGATGTTCTTTGGTAGTGAGGACCTGTACAACCCTGGCTATGCGGGTATCAATTGTCCGCTTCTCATTTGGGAAGACCATAATTCCCAGAAACGCCACTATGAAGGCAAATCAACGATGAATCTGCCATGTGTCTTTGTTCTGCTTGTTGTTAAGGCCCTTTTCATGCATTTCAAACCCATTTGGTTGTCCGAACCTAGAGTACAAGAAGTAGAAAGAACAACACCCTTCGACTACGTTGGTCTTTCTAATTTGCTTACTGATGTTTAGAAGATCAAAGAATCGGTGTACAGAAAGAGCCCTTGGGAATATGAGCTCCTGGTTTCTCAAATCCCTGCCAAACCCGGAATATCCAGCTATCTCTTCTAAAGTGGGAGTTAGCTCAAAATCGGAGAAGCGAAAGACATTGTGAACGGGGTCTCAAAAAGTCACTAGTGCCTCAATCAAATCGTCCCGTGGTTTAATTTTCATAATATCTGTAAGGGCTCTCAAGTGCTTGGTGACCCATTTCTGCCCATCTTCTCCTAAATTATACCACCACATCTGAAGCTGAAGTGGAGCCTCGCCTACAACTGTGAATGGTGTGTTCTGGACAGTGCTCATTTTGTACCTGTAGGTGGTTAAGGTTAGGGTTGACACTAGTCTCAAGAGACAGAACCAATGCACTCCTTTTGCAAAACAATCTTTTGTAAATAACTCAATTTTAAGAAAAATCAACGAGAAGGGGGCTATTTTTGCAATTGTGACCGAAGAAAGGGTAGCTATTTTTGCAACTATGGCCCCTTCTTACTTTCAAGGATAGCTTTAGGGTCGGGGGAAGGGCATTATGGTCAAAGTGATTCCCAATTGACAGACACGTCCGTTCTTGCGAGAACAGCCCTTCAACAATTTTGAAGATGTTCTAAGGCTATTTTGACAGGAACGATTTGGGATTAACCGAAGCTGGGTCTGCTTATTTGTTTTTTTTTTATTTAAAAAAAAATACTAGACACATTTCTTTTTTTTTTAGTTATTTTATAAAAATGGGGCCGAACCCTATGAAGGTTGCCTACGTATCTCACATCCGATAAGAATTAGACCCGCGTAGTTCGTAGAAATTTCAGGAATAGGATGACACTTTTTTTTTTTGAAAAATTCTGGCTTTTTTTTTGGGGTAAATACTAAAATTTTCGAAAATCGGGTAAATTTTCTCCTTCATATTTTCTTCTTTCTGGTTTTCCCTCAATATTTTTATATTTTTATTTTATTTTAGAAACCGGTCAACATGCACAAGCCAAATCAAACATAATGCACAAGTAGCACATAACATGCATCAAGATGGTCTTGTAATTTCGGGTATACCTGTCCTAGACAGACCCAACCCCTGTGTTGAGTCCCCAAAGTCAAATGCACATGATGCAAACAAACATTCCTACTAGGGATCCGGCATGAGGCTATGTTATTCTAGGTTTAAATCCTAATGGGAGTGTTTTAGACCTGGCTTACCTAAGCGGACAGCTCGAGCCGAGGTGGGGGTAATGTACCGAGAGCACGAAAGTCTACCCTGCCTAGTTACTGACCCAGTCTCGTTCTAATTGGTATAACTTCTAACAGAAAAGTGGGCCACGCACACGTGTACACCATAAATTCAGAAGACTCAGAAGGGAGGCGTAAGAAGACAATTTAATACAGTTCAAATAGTATCAAAGCGGTAAATAAGCAACAATTAGCACATTAGGCCCACAAATATCATACAATCAATAAAGCCAAGTATAAATCATCTTATAAGCTCGAATTCTGAACCCCGAACCAGAAGTTCTGGGTTCTTGTCCCCAGCAGAGTCGCCAGAGCTGTCACACCTCATTTTTCCCAGGGGAATAGGAAAGAAAGGAGTTTTTCCAATTTAAGTGATATTATTCAAAATGGAATTATTTATTTAATCAGAGTCGCCACTTGGGATAATTTCTGGTGTCCCAAGTCACCGGTTTATTTGAAATCCCAAATCGAGGAAGTTTTGAATCCGAATTACGGTCCGCGAACACAGAAGACCGGGTAAGGAATTCTGTTAACCCGAGAGAAGGTGTGAGGCACTCTCGGATTCCGTAGTTTTAGCACGGTCGCTTTAATCATACCTGGCTTAATTAAATTATTTAATTACTCATTTTTAGAACCTATGTACATTTACCTTTTTACCGCTTTTAATTGCTTTATTATTTGTAATTATGGAATTATCTTGAAACGAATCACGCGTACGTGTATTCGTTTTGTTTGATATGTCATGAATCATGTCACGTGTACGTGTACACAATTAATAATACTTTATTATTTTTAAGATTGTTTTGTCAAAGTTGCGCGAACGCATTCTTTGCCTTTAATTTGGGAAATCGTACCTATGTCACGCGAACGTGTACATAATCACGATAATTGATTGGTTTACACGAGCTTAAAGAATACTAGCGCATTCAGAGTATTCCATTTATTTATTTTTTTTATATTTCTTTATCATTATTTTTTGTTTACTTATTTCTGCGAGTCTTAAATTAGTTCTTGACTCATCTCGCTGCCTTACAAATATTTTATTCTTACCATGCTAATTATTTTACTTCTTGCAACGATCATATATACCAAACAAGCTATAATATTTGAACAAATATATATCTCAAACTATTAATCTGTCATAAAGCAAAAAAATGATATGAAGCCATCAAACATGATATGAAACCATTCGTTTACCAAAGCACACGTCAGTATAAACAGATTCCATATTCACATGTTGATATTGTGAAAAATATAAAACTTTTATCTTACGTTCTAATAAGAAAATAAATATTTATCGAATAATAATAATAATAATAATAATAATAATAATGAAAAATAATAATAATAATAATAATAATAATAATAATAATAATAATAATATGTGACTAAAACAAATAGCTTGTACTAAAGAATACAATCAGTTTGTCAAAATCGGATATAAAATTCTTTGAATCAATAATTTAATTTATTAAATCTATTTGACAGTAAGTACATTACCAATACAAACTAATTCCAAAACTCAGAGACCATGACTTGAATTTTATATCTAGAAGAGTAAAATAAATGTATTGAATACCGTGACCAAATATACTAGATTTACCAACGAATTCTTTAAAAATATTGTCAACTTACTAAACTTGTTTGATAAAGTCCTTTGATTAATACATTGACTTATCGAAACAATTTGATCAATTTATTAAAATTAATTAATATTATCAATCCCAAATTAGATTTACTAATTCATAACAAAACCGAGCTTTACAAACTATATAGACTTAGTTAATTGAGAATAACATGTTAACTCTCATTATATCTTGCCTCCAAATTCATGAATTAGTATAAAAGTATTTTTAACATATTAAATATTAGATACAAAAAGGAATAACAAACTTTAGCCACTTTTCTGTATCTTACCAGAGAAAAAGAAAAGATAGCAAACAAAATAGTTCTAACAAAAATTTACAAACGAATTGAAGGAAATTTTTAGACTTTAAGAAACATATAAATCATGTTTAAAATATACAGAGGAGATTAAGTGTTACCTTTTGTAATATTTCACAACAAAAAAAATATTTACAATATGCTGATTTGAACCCACGAACTTAAAATCACGAAGGATACTTCGATTTTCGAATCCGAACCTTTCTTTCTTTTTTCTCTCAATCTCGTTCTCCTCTTCTGTTCAAAATTTTCTCTCTTTCAAAAAAAAACTGGACTTCTCCTTTCTGTTCAAAGTTTTTGTCTCCTCTTTTCAAAAAATTCCCCCTCCTCTCGTTGCCTCCTTTATTTGTGAAGTGTATGGATGTTTTCTAGTGCTTAGAAAACCAGTGCTTGTGAAGTGGTGTAAGATCGTGTGCATGTTGAGGTGTGCGATCGTGTGTGTGCATGAAAGACTTGGGGACATGGGGGTTGGGACGTGAGTGAAATGGGGGAAGTGGGAAAGTTGGGAATTGGGTAAGATCTCTTTTTTTTATTATTATTATTAAAAATATGTTATTTTATTTACTTCTTTTATTTAAAGAAAAGGTAAGGTAAAATACATAAATAAAAATATGAACCCACTTCTTTTAGACTAAGAAAAATATAAGGAAATTAAATATTTGCATATAATTTAAATAATACTAAGAAAAGATACCATAGCATACTTATTTGAATTCTAATTAAAAGAAACCAAATATTTTTTGTAAATTTTCTTTTCTCTTGTAAATAGAAATAAACTTAGACCCTAAGAATGTGAATATTTTTTTTTAGTTTTTAATATTTATTTTTTCAAATAAAACCTATTAAGAGTAAGATAAAAGTTTAAAATATTAAGATTAGACCTAAAAGAAATATTTTACACTAAAATAGTATAGAATTTGGGTGTGGTAAAAAAATTAGGTGTTCACAGTGGCCTTATTCAATTATCGATAATCTATACACATCCACATAGAACCATCTTTCTTCTTTACAAATAATACTGGTGCACCCCAGGGCGAGATACTAGGTATAATGAATCCTTGATCAAGTAAGTCTTGTAACTGCTCCTTCAATTCTTTCAACTCCGGTGGGGCCATACGGTATAGTGGAATAGAAATGGGCTGAGTGCCCGGAGCCAAATTAATAAAGAAGTAAATATCTCTATCAGGTGGCATCCCTGACAGATCTGCAGGAAATACTTCTGGAAATCCACGAACAATTGGTACTGAGTCCATAGAAGGAACATCCGTATTGGGATCGCGAATAAGCCAAATAGGCTAGACACCCTTTCTCTACCACACGCCGAGCTTTCATATAAGAAATAACCCTACTGAAAGAATGACCAGGAGTTCCTTTCCACTCTAACCGAGGTAATCCCGGCATGGCTAGGGTCACTATCTTGGCATGATAATCCAATATAGCATGATAAGGGGACAGCCAATCCATACCCAAGATGACATCAAAATCTACCATATCAAGAAGTAGAAGATCTACACTAGTCTCTAGATTACCAATAGTAACCACACACGAACGATAGACATGATCTACTACAACAGAGTCTCCCACCGGTGTAGATACACACATAGCACTCAGAGAATCACAAGGCATAACCAAATATGAAGCAAAATAGGAGGACATGTAGGAATAAGTAGATCTTGGATCAAATAGAACTGAAGCATCTCTATGGCAAACAGGAATAATACCTGTGATCAAAGCATCAGATGACTCGGCCTCAGGCCTAGCTAGAAAAGCATAAAATCAGGGTTGGGCCCCACCACTCTGAACTGCGTCTCTGGGATGGCCTCTAACTGGCTAGCCTCCACCTCTAACGGTCTGACCTCTACCTCTAATGGCCTGACCTCCACCTCTAGCTGCTAGACCCCTACCTCTAACTGGATGAACAGGCGGTGAAGCAACTGGTACTGGTATGATGGCACGTGAATCCTGCCGAGATCTGTTATTCGCCAATATAGGGCAATACCTCATGATGTGACAAATGTTCCCACACTCATAACACCCATCCTGATGCTATGGTTGCTGAAGCTGAAGCTGACCCAAATGGGTCGGATAACCGTTGTAGTAACTCTAGAGTGGCGGTGCACTGATAGGAGCTGAATGTTCACTAAATGTTGGCTGCCCAGAGTAATGCATAATAGGACCGTGACTCCCTGAAGTACCGGGAGATGCATGAAGTGTTGAATAAAATGGTATGGGAGGATGACCCCTACCAAATTTACCCCTACCTCCACATAAGGCACCATCGAAACCAACGAACTGACAAGGCCTCTTATCAGACCTCTACCCTCTCTCATGTGCAAGAACCATCTCGATCCTCCTCGCAACATTAGCAGCCGCCTGAAAAGAAATCTCACTTCCGGTCTCCTTGGCCATCTGCAGACTGATAGGGTGAGTGAGTCCCTTAATAAATCTCCTCACTCTCTCTCCCTCGGTAGGTAGTAAAAGGAGAGCATGACGGGCCAAATGCACAAAACGGGACCCATATTGAGTAACAGTCATAGTGCCCTGCTGTAGACGCTCAAATTACTTTCGGTAATCCTCCCTCAGTGTGATAGGAAGGAACTTCTCCAGAAATAACTGAGAGAACTGCTCCCAGGTAAGTGCAGGCGATCCAACTGGTCTAGTCAATGTATAATCCCTCCACCACCTCCTGACGGAACCCGTCATCTAAAATACAACAAAATCAACCCCATTAGTCTTAACTATAACCATGTTCCGCAGCACCTCAAGGCAGCGTTCTAGATACTCATGTGGGTCCTCAGAAGGTGTACCACTAAAGTGAACTGGGAAGCGCTTAGTAAACTTATCCAGTCTCAATAAGGCCTCAAAAGACATGGCGGCCGGGCCTATCACCGGTCTGTGCCGCAACAACTAGCTGAACTATCCCAACTGGCAGGGCTACTGGAGCCTAATTCTGAGGAGCTATCTACTATAGAGATGGAGTAGTGGGAGTTTGTGCTCCTCCCCCAGCCTGTGAGACGGCTGGCACCACAAGAAATGTACCATTTTGGGCCACGTCCTACATAAGACTCACCAACCGGACTAGAGCATCCTGAAGCACTGGAGTGGCTATGAATCATTCCGGGACCTGAACTGGTCCAACTGGTACATTCTGAACTGGAAATTCCTCCTGAAGGTCCACCTGAGGTCCTACAACAGCTGCAGCTGCTCGAGCTCTGGACTCAGCTCTACTTCGGCCTCTGCCTCAGCCTCTAGCATGACCTTGGCCTCAACCTCTACCCCTGGCCATAGTTGCCACCGGGGGCTCTGGTCTCTGTCCATCGGTAGATGTATTATGTGTTCTCACCATTTGCGAGAGGATAAAAGTAGAATGGTTCAATCACCGATGATAGAATAAATTCGCACGACAGAATAAGAAAAAAGTGATATTGTTCCTAAACTTCATTGCCTCTGAGAGATAAGTACAGACATCTCCGTACCGATTCTTCAGACTCTACTAAGCTTGCTCGTGACTCGTGAGACCTATGTAAACTAGTGCT
>NW_027174784.1:0-66792 GCF_000390325.3 Nicotiana tomentosiformis | reverse complement strand
GGGGCCCGACCCACTCGGAAGGCGTGGGCGATAGCACACAAAAATATGGGAATCGGGCGAAATTCTATTTGTTGGCCAAAAAATGCAAAAAATGAGGAACTACCATGGCAAGTCGGTGACTATGGTTCCTTAGGTCCTAATTGATGGCCCGAAAAGTTTTTAGGCGATCCGAGTCCGGCGGCCCGGCCCACTCGGAAGGCGTGGGCAATAGCACACAAAAATATGGTAATCGAGCGGAATTCTAGTTTTTTGGCCGAGAAATGCAATAAATGAGGAACGATCATGGCAGGGCAATGACTATGGTTCCTTAGGTCCTAATTGATGGCCCGAAAAGTTTTTAGGTGATCCGAGTCCGGCGGCCCGGCCCACTCGGAAGGCGTGTGCAATAGCACACAAAAATACGGTAATCGAGCGAAATTCTAGTTTTTTGGCCGAAAAACAAAATAAATGAGGAACGATCATGGCGGGGCGGTGACTATGGTTCCTTAGGTCTTATTTGATGGCCCGGAATATTTAAGGCGATCGGGGTCCAAGGCTCCCAGGACCACTCGGAAGGCGTAAGCTATAGCACACGAAAATATGCAAATCGCGCGGAGTTCTAGTTGTTTGGCCAAAAAATGCAAAGCATTTGGAACGATCATGGTGGGGCTGTGACTATGGTACCTTAGGTCATATTTGATAGTCCAGAAAAATTTTAGGCGATCGGGGTCCGCGGCTCCCCGGACCACTTGGAAGGCGTGGGTATAGCACACGAAAATATGGGAATCGGGCGTAATTCTAGTTTTTTGGCCGAAAAATGAAAAAAATGAGAAACGATGATGGCGGGGCGGTTACTATGGTTCCTTATGTCGTATTTGACGGCCCGAAAAAATTTTAGGCGATCGGGGTCTGGGGGTCCCGGAACCACTGGGAAGGGTGGGCAATAGCACACAAAAATATTGTAATCGGGCGGAATTATAGTTTTTTGCCCGAAAAATGCAACAAATGAGGAGTGATCATGGCTGGGCGGTGGCTATGGTTCCTTAGGTCATATTTGATAGTCCGGAAAAATTTTAGGCGATACGGGTCCAGAGGTCCCGGGACCACTCGGAAGGTGTGGGCTATAACACACAAAAATATGGGAATCGCGCGGAATTCTCGTTGTTTGGCCGAAAAATGCAAAAAATAAGGAACGATCATGGCGGGGCGGATACTATGGTTCCTTAGGTCATATTTGATTGTCCGTAAAAATTTTCGGCGATCGGGGTCCGCGGCTCTTGGGACCACTCGGAATGCGTGGGTATAGCACACGAAAATATGGGAATCGGGCGAAATTCTAGGTGTTTTTCAATAACATGCAAAAAATATGGAAAGCTCTTGGCAGGGTGGTGACTATGGTTCATTTGGTCTTAATTGATAGTCTAGAAAAATATTAGGCGATAGGGGTCCGGAGGTCCCGGGACCACTCGGAAGGCGTGGGCTATAACACACAAAAATATGGGAATCGCGCGGAATTCTAGTTGTTTGGCCGAAAAACGCAAAAAAAGAGGAACGATCATGGCGGGGCAGATACTATGGTTCCTTAGGTCATATTTGATAGTCCGGAAAAATTTTAGGCGATAGGGGTCAGGAGGTCCCGGGACCACTCGGAAGGCGTGGGCTATAACACACAAAAATATGGGAATCGCGCGGAATTCTAGTTGTTTGACCGAAAAACACAAAAAATGAGGAACGATCATGGCGGGGTGGTTACTATGGTTCCTTAGGTCGTAATTGATAGTCCAGAAAAATTTTAGGCGATAGGGGGTCAGGAGGTCCCGGGACCACTCGGAAGGCATGGGCTATAACACACAAAAATATGGGAATCGCGCGAAATTCTAGTTGTTTGGCCGAAAAATGCAAAAAATAAGGAACGATCATGGCGGGGCAGATACTATGGTTCCTTAGGTCGTATTTGATTGCCCGGAAAAATTTTAGGCGATCGGGGTCCGAGGCTCTTGGGACCACTCGGAATGCGTGGGTATAGCACACGCAAATATGGGAATTGGGCGAAATTCTAGTTCTTTTTCAGTAACATGCAAAAAATGTGGAAAGATCTTGGTAGGGTGGTGACTATGGTTCCTTTGGTATTATTTGGTAGTCCGGAAAAATATTAGGCGATAGGCGTCCGGAGGTCCCGGGACCATTCGGAAGGCGTGGGCTATAACATATAAAAATATGGGAATCGCGCAGAATTCTAGTTGTTTGGCCGAAAAACGCAAAAAAAGAGGAATGATCATGGCGGGGCGGATACTATGGTTCCTTAGGTCGTATTTGATAGTCCGGAAAAATTTTAGGCGATAGGGGTCAGGAGGTCCCGGGACCACTCGGAAGGCGTGGGCTATAACACACAAAAATATGGGAATCACGCGGAATTCTAGTTGTTTGGCCGAAAAACGCAAAAAATAAGGAACGATCATGGCTGGGCAGTGACTATGGTTCTTTATGTCTTATTTGATAGTCTGGAAAAATTTTAGGCGATAGGGGTCCGGAGACCCGGGACCACTTGTAAGGCATGGGTATAGCACACAAAAATATGAGAATCGGGCGGAATTCTAGTTTTTTGGCCAAAAAATACAATAAATGAGGAACGATCATGGTGAGGCGGTGACTATGGTTCCTTAGGTCTTATTTGATGGCCCAGAATATTTTAGGCGAACGGGGTCCAAGGCTCACGGGACCACTCGGAAGGCGTAAGCTATAGCACACGAAAATATGCAAATCGCGCGGAGTTCTAATTTTTTGGCCAAAAAATGCAAAGCATTTGGAACGATCATGGTGGGGCAGTGACTATGGTATCTTAGGTCGTATTTGATAGTCCGAAAAAATTTTAGGCGATCAGGGTCCGCGGCTCCCCGGACCACTTGGAAGGCGTGGGTATAGCACACGAAAATATGGGAATCGGGCGTAATTCTAGTTTTTTGGCTGAAAAATGCAAAAAATGAGAAACGATGATGGCGAGGCAGTTACTATGGTTCCTTAGGTCGTATTTGACGGCCCGGAAAAATTTTAGGCGATCGGGGTCCGGGGGTACCGGAACCACCGGGAAGGGTGGGCAATAGCACACAAAAATATTGTAATCGGGCGGAATTCTAGCTTTTTGGCCGAAAAATGCAACAAATGAGGAATGATCACGGCTGGGCGGTGACTATGGTTCCGTAGGTCATATTTGATAGTCCGAAAAATTTTAGGCGATAGGGGTCCTGAGGTCCCGGGACCACTCGGAAGGTGTGGGATATAACACACAAAAATATGGGAATCGCGCGGAATTCTAGTTGTTTGGCCGAAAAACGCAAAAAATAAGGAACGATCATGGCGGGGTGGATACTATGGTTCCTTAGGTCGTATTTGATTGCCCGGAAAATATTTAGGCGATCGGGGTCCGCGGCTCTTGGGACCACTCGGAATGCGTTGGTATAGCACACGAAAATATGGGAATCGGGCAAAATTCTAGGTCTTTTTCAGTAACATGCAAAAAATGTGGAAAGATCTTGGCAGGGTGGTGACTATGGTTCTTTTGGTATTATTTGATAGTCTGGAATAATATTAGGCTATAGGGGTCCGGAGGTCCCGGGACCACTCGGAAGGCGTGGGCTATAACACACAAAAATATGGGAATCGCGCAGAATTCTAGTTGTTTGGCCGAAAAATGCAAAAAAAGAGGAACGATCATGGCGGGGCGGATACTATAGTTCCTTAGGTCGTATTTGATAGTCCGGAAAAATTTTAGGCGATAGGGGTCAGGAGGTCCCGGGACCACTCGGAAGGTGTGGGCAATAGCACACAAAAATATGGTAATCGAGCGGAATTGTAGTGTTTTGGCCGAGAAATGCAATAAATGAGGAACGATCATGGCGGGGCGGTGACTATGGTTCCTTAGGTACTAATTGATGGCCCGGCCCACTCGGAAGGCGTGGGCAATAGCACAAAAAAATATGGTAATCGAGCTAAATTCTGGTTGTTTGGACGAAAAATGCAATAAATGAGGAATGATCATGGCTGGGCGGTGACTATGGTTCCTTAGGTCATATTTGATAGTCCGTAAAAATTTTAGGCGATAGGGGTCCTGAGGTCCCGGGACCACTCGGAAGGTGTGGGCTATAACACACAAAAATATGGGAATCGCGCGGAATTCTAGTTATTTGGCCGAAAAACGCAAAATATAAGGAACGATCATGGCGGGGCGGATACTATGGTTCCTAAGGTCGTATTTGATTTCCCAAAAAAATTTTAGGCGATCGGGGTTCGCGGCTCTTGGGACCACTCGGAAAGCGTGGATATAGCACACGAAAATATGGAAATCGGGCGAAATTCTAGGTCTTTTTCAATAACATGCAAAAAATGTGGAAAGATCTTGGCAGGGTGGTGACTATGGTTCCTTTGGTCTTATTTGATAGTCCAGAAAAATATTAGGCGATAGGGGTCCGGAGGTCCCGGGATCACTCGGAAGGCGTGGGCTATAACACACAAAAATATGGGAATCGCGCAGAATTCTAGTTGTTTGGCCGAAAAACGCAAAAAAAGAGGAACGATCATGGCGGGGCGGATACAATGGTTCCTTAGGTCGTATTTGATAGTCCGGAAAAATTTTAGGCGATAGGGGTCAGGAGGTCCCGGGACCACTCGGAAGGCAACACACAAAAATATGGGAATCGCGCGAAATTCTAGTGGTTTGGCCGAAAAATGCAAAAAATAAGGAACGATCATGGCTGGGCGGTGACTATGGTTCCTTAGGTCTTATTTGATAGTCCAGAAAAATTTTAGGCGATAGGGGTCTGGAGACCCAGGACCACTTGTAAGGCGTGGGTATAGCACACGAAAATATGGGAATCGTTTGGCCGAAAAATGCAAAAAATGAGAAACAATCATGGTGGGAAGGTGACTATGGTTCCTTAGGTCTTATTTGATGGCCCAAAAACTTTTTAGATGATCCGAGTACGGGGGGCACGGCCCACTCGGAAGGCGTGGGCTATAGCACACGAAAATATGGGAATCGCGCGGAATTCTAGTTGTTTGGCCGAAAAACGCAAAAAATAAGGAACGATCATGGCGGGGAGGATACTATGGTTCCTTAGGTCGTATTTTATGGCCCGGAAATTTTTTAGGCGATCGAGGTTCGGGGTTCCCAGGACCCCTTGGAAGGAGTGGGCTAAAGCACACGAAAATATGGAAATCGTGCGGAATTCTAGTTTTTTGGCCGAAAAATGCAAAAAATAAGAAACGATCATGGCGGGGCGGTGACTATGGTTCCTTAGGTCGTATTTGATAGTCCGAAAAATTTTTAGGCGATCCGGCTCCGGGGTGCCCGACCCACTCGGAAGGCATGGGCGATAGCACACAAAAATATGGGAATCGCGCGAAATTCTAGTTTCCGCCCGATTACAATTTTTTTGTTTGCTATTGCCCACCCTTCCAAGTGGTTCCGGGACCCCCGGACCCCGATCGCCTAAAATTTTTCCGGGCCGTCAAATACGACCAAAGGAACTATAGTAACCGCCCCACCATCATCATTTCTCATTTTTTGCATTTTTCGGCCAAAAAACTAGAATTCCGCGCGATTTCCATATTTTCGTGTGCTTTAGCCCATGCCTTCCAAGGGGTCCCGGGAACCCCGAACCCCGATCGCCTAAAAAATTTTCGAGCCATCAAATTCGACCTAAGGAACCATAGTAACCACCCCGCCATGATCGTTCCTCATTTTTTGCATTTTTCGACCAAAAAACTAGAATTACGCCCGATTCCCATATTTTTGTGTGCTATACCCACGCCTTCCAAGTGGTCCGAGGAGCCGCCGATCCCGATCGCTTAAAAATTTTTTGGACTATCAAATACGACCTAAGGTACCATAGTCACCGCCCCACCATGATCGTTCCAAATGCTTTGCATTTTTCGGCCAAAAAACTAGAACTCCGCGCGATTTGCATATTTTAGTGTGCTATAGCTTACGCCTTCCGAGTGGTCCCGGGAGCCGTGGACCCCGATCGCCTAAAATTTTCCGGGCCATCAAATACGACCTAAGGAACCATAGTCACCGCCCCGCCTTGATCGTTCCTCATTTATTGCGTTTTTCATCCAAAAAACTAGAATTCCGCTCGATTACCATATTTTTGTGTGCTATTGCCCACGCCTTCCGAGTGGGCCTGGCCGCCGGACTCGGATCGCCTAAAAAATTTTCGGGCCATCAATTAGGACCTAAGGAACCATAGTCACCGCCTCGCCATGATCGTTCCTCATATTTCACATTTTTTGGCCAAAAAACTAGAATTCCGCCCGATTCTCATATTTTTGTGTGCTATCGCCCACGCCTTCCGAGTGGGTCGGGCCCCCCGGAGCCGGATCGCTAAAAAAATTTCGGACTATCAAATACGACCTAAGGAACCATAGTTACCGCCCCGCCATGATCGTTCCTAGTCTTTTGCGTTTTTCAACCAAAAAATTAGAATTCCGCGCGATTTCCATATTTTCGTGTGCTTTAGCCCACGCCTTCCAAGGGGTCTCGGGAACTCCGGACCCCTATCGCCTAAAATTTTTCCGGACTATCAAATACGACCTAAGGAACCATAGTCACCGCCCAACCATGATCATTCCTCATTTGTTGCGTTTTTCGGCCAAAAAACTAGAATTCCGCCCGATTACAATATTTTTGTTTGCTATTGCCTACCCTTCCAAGTGGTTCCGGGACCCCCGGACCCCGATCGCCTAAAATTTTTCTTGGCCGTCAAATACGACCTAAGGAACCATAGTAACCGCCCCGCCATCATCGTTTCTCATTTTTTGCATTTTTCGGCCAAAAAACTAGAATTACGCCCGATTCCCATATTTTCGTGTGCTATACCCACGCCTTCCAAGTGATCCGGGGAGCCGCGGACCCCGATCGCCTAAAATTTTTCCGGACTATCAAATACGACCTAAGGTACCATAGTCACCACCCCACCATGATCGTTCCAAATGCTTTGCATTTTTCGGCCAAAATCTAGAACTCCGCGCGATTTGCATATTTTAGTGTGCTATAGCTTACGCCTTCCGAGTGGTCCCGGGAGCCGTGGACCCCGATCGCCTAAAATTTTTTGGGGCATCAAATACGACCTAAGGAACCATAGTCACCGCCCCGCCATGATCGTTCCTCATTTATTGCATTTTTCGGCCAAAAAACTAGAATTCCGCCCGATTACCATATTTTTGTGTGCTATTGCCCACGCCTTCCGAGTGGGCCGGGCCGCCGGACTCGGATCGCCAAAAAAATTTTCGAGCCATCAATTAGGACCTAAGGAACCATAGTCACCGCCTCCCATGATCGTTCCTCATTTTTTGCATTTTTTGGCCAAAAAACTAGAATTCCGCCCGATTCCCATATTTTGATGTGCTATCGCCCACGCCTTCCGAGTGGGACGGGCCCCCCGGAGCCGGATCGCCTAAAAATTTTCTGGACTATCAAATACGGCCTAAGGAACCATAGTCACCGCCCCGCCATGATCGTTCCTAGTCTTTTGCGTTTTTCAGCCAAAAAACTAGAATTCCGCGCGATTTCCATATTTTCGTGTGCTTTAGCCCACGCTTTCCAAGGGGTCCCGGGAACCCCGAACCCCGATCGGCCTAAAAAATTTTCGGGCCATCAAATATGACCTAAGGAACCATAGTATCCTCCCCGCCATGATCGTTCCTTCTTTTTTGCGTTTTTCGGCCAAACAACTAGAATTCCGTACGATTCCCATATTTTTTGTGTTATAGCCCACGCCTTCCGAGTGGTCCCTGGACCTCCTGACCCCTATCGCCTAAAATTTTTCCAGACTATCAAATACGACCTAAGGAACCATAGTATCCTCCCTGCCATGATCGTTACTCATTTTTTGCATTTTTCGGCCAAACAACTAGAATTCCGCGCGATTCCCAAAGTTTTGTGTGTTATAGCCCACGCCTTCCGAGTGGTCCCGGGACCTCCGGACCCCTATCGCCTAATCTTTTTCCGGACTATCAAATAAGACCAAAGGAACCATAGTCACCGCCCTGCCAAGATCTTTCCACATTTTTTGCATGTTACTGAAAAAGACCTAGAATTTCGCCTGATTCCCATATTTTCGTGTGCTATACCCACGCATTCCGAGTGGTCCCAAGAGCCGCGGACTCCGATCGCCTAAAATTTTTCCGGGCAATCAAATACGACCTAAGGAACCATAGTATCCGCCCCGCCATGATCGTTCCTTATTTTTTGCGTTTTTCGGCCAAACAACTAGAATTCCGCGCGATTCCATATTTTTGTGTGTTAGCCCACACCTTCCGAGTGGTCCCGGGACCTCCGGACTCCTATCGCCTAAAATTTTCCCGGACTATCATATTCGACCTAAGGAACCATAGTATCCGCCCCACCATGATCGTTCCTCATTTTTTGCTTTTTTCGGCCAAACAACTAGAATTCCGCGCGATTCCATATTTTTGTGTGTTATAGCCCACGCCTTCCGAGTGGTCCCGGGTCTCCGGACCCCTATCGCCTTAAATTTTTCCAGACTATCAAATAAGACCTAAGGAACCATAGTCACCGCCCAGCCATGATCGTTCCTAGTTTTTTCCGTTTTTCGGCCAAAAAACTAGAATTCCGCCCGATTACAATTTTTTTGTTTGCTATTGCCCACCCTTCCAAGTGGTTCTGGGACCCCCGGACCCCGATCGCCTAAAATTTTTTCAGGCCGTCAAATACGAACAAAGGAACTATAGTAACCGCCCCACCATCATCGTTTCTCATTTTTTGCATTTTTCGACCAAAAAACTAGAATTCCGCGCGATTTCCATATTTTCGTGTGCTTTAGCCCACGCCTTCCAAGGGGTCCCAGGAACCCCGAACCCCGATCGCCTAAAAAATTTTTGAGCCATCAAATTCGACCTAAGGAACCATAGTAACCACCCCGCCATGACCGTTCCTCACTTTTTGCATTTTTCGGCGAAAAAACTAGAGTTACGCCCGATTCCCATATTTTTGTGTGCTATACCCACGCCTTCCAAGTGGTACGAGGAGTCGCGGATCCCGATCGCTTAAAAAATTTTTGGACTATCAAATACGACCTAAGGTACCATAGTCACCGCCCCACCATGATCGTTCCAAATGCTTTGCATTTTTCGGCCAAAAAACTAGAACTCCGCGCGATTTGCATATTTTAGTGTGCTATAGCTTACGCCTTCCGAGTGGTCCCGGGAGCCGTGGACCCCGATCGCCTAAAATTTTCCGGGCCATCAAATACGACCTAAGGAACCATAGTCACCGCCCCGCCTTGATCGTTCCTCATTTATTGCGTTTTTCATCCAAAAAACTAGAATTCCGCTCTATTACCATATTTTTGTGTGCTATTGCCCACGCCTTCCGAGTGGGCCTGGCCGCCGGACTCGGATCGCCTAAAAAATTTTCGGGCCATCAATTAGGACCTAAGGAACCATAGTCACCGCCTCCCATGATCGTTCCTCATTTTTTGCATTTTTTGGCCAAAAAACTAGAATTCCGCCCGATTCCCATATTTTGCTGTGCTATCGCCCACGCCTTCCGAGTGGGACGGGCCCCCCGGAGCCGGATCGCCTAAAAATTTTCCGGACTATCAAATACGGCCTAAGGAACCATAGTCACCGCCCCGCCATGATCGTTCCTAGTCTTTTGCGTTTTTCAACCAAAAAATTAGAATTCCGCACGATTTCCATATTTTCGTGTGCTTAAGCCCACCCCTTCCAAGGGGTCCCGGGAACCCCGAACCCCTATCGCCTAAAATTTTTCCGGACTATCAAATACGACCTAAGGAACCATAGTCACCGCCCAGCCATGATCATTCCTCATTTGTTGCGTTTTTCGGCCAAAAAACTAGAATTCCGCCCGATTACAATATTTTTGTTTGCTATTGCCCACCCTTCCAAGTGGTTCCGGGACCCCCGGACCCCGATCGCCTAAAATTTTTCTGGGCCGTCATATACGACCTAATGAACCATAGTAACCACCCCGCCATCATCGTTTCTCATTTTTTGCATTTTTCGGCCAAAAAACTAGAATTACGCCCGATTCCCATATTTTCGTGTGCTGTACCCACGCCTTCCAAGTGGTCCGGGGAGCCGCGGACCCCGATCGCCTAAAATTTTTCTGGACTATCAAATACGACCTAAGGTACCATAGTCACCGCCCCACCATGATCGTTCCAAATGCTTTGCATTTTTCGGCCAAAAAACTAGAACTCCGCGCGATTTGCATATTTTAGTGTGCTATAGCTTACGCCTTCCGAGTGGTCCCAGGAGCCGTGGACCCCGATCGCCTAAAATTTTCCGGGCCATCAAATACGACCTAAGGAACCATAGTCACCGCCCCGCCATGATCGTTCCTCATTTATTGCATTTTTCGGCCAAAAAACTAGAATTCCGCCCGATTACCATATTTTTGTGTGCTATTGCCCACGCCTTCCGAGTGGGCCGGGCCGCCGGACTCGGATCGCCAAAAAAATTTTCGAGCCATCAATTAGGACCTAAGGAACCATAGTTACCGCCTCCCATGATCGTTCCTCATTTTTTGCATTTTTTGGCCAAAAAACTAGAATTCCGCCCGATTCCCATATTTTGCTGTGCTATCGCCCACGCCTTCCGAGTGGGTCGGGCCCCCCGGAGCCGGATCGCCTAAAAATTTTCCGGACTATCAAATACGGCCTAATGAACCATAGTCACCGCCCCGCCATGATCGTTCCTAGTCTTTTGCGTTTTTCAGCCAAAAAACTAGAATTCCGCGCGATTTCCATATTTTCGTGTGCTTTAGCCCACGCTTTCCAAGGGGTCCCGGGAACCCCGAACCCCGATCACCTAAAAGATTTTCGGGCCATCAAATACGACCTAAGGAACCATAGTATCCCCCCCGCCATGATCGTTCCTTATTTTTTGAGTTTTTCGGCCAAACAACTAGAATTTCGCACGATTCCCATATTTTTGTGTGTTATAGCCCACGCCTTCCGAGTGGTCCCGGGACCTCCTGACCCCTATCGCCTAAAATTTTTCCGGACTATCAAATAAGACCAAAGGAACCATAGTCACCGCCCAGCCATGATCATTCATCATTTGTTGCGTTTTTCGGCCAAAAAACTAGAATTCCGCCCGATTACAATATTTTTGTGTGCAATAGCCCACCCTTCCAAGTGGTTCCGGGACCCCCGGACCCCGATCGCCTAAAATTTTTCTGGGCCGTCAAATACGACCTAAGGAACCATAGTAACCGCCCCGCCATCATCATTTCTTATTTTTTGCATATTTCGGCCAAAAAACTAGAATTACGCTTGATTCCCATATTTTCGTGTGCTATAGCTTACTCCTTCCGAGTGGTCCCGGGAGCCGTGGACCCCTATCGCCTAAAATTTTCCGGGCCATCAAATACGACCTAAGGAACCATAGTCACCGCCCTGCCATGATCATTCCTCATTTGTTGAGTTTTTCGGCCAAAAAATTAGAATTCCGCTCGATTACCATATTTTTGTGTGCTATTGCCCACGCCTTCCGAGTGGGCCTGGCCGCCGGACTCGGATCGCCTAAAAAATTTTCGGGCCATCAATTGGGACCTAAGGAACCTTAGTCACCGCCTCGCCATGATCATTCCTCATTTTTTGCATTTTTCGGCCAAACAACTAGAATTTCGCGCGATTCCCATATTTTTGTGTGTTATAGCCCACGCCTTCCGAGTGGTCCCGGGTCTCCGGACCCCTATCGCCTAAAATTTTTCCGGACTATCAATTAAGACCTAAGGAACCATAGTCACCGCCCAGCCATGATCGTTCCTAGTTTTTTCCGTTTTTCGGCCAAAAAATGAGAATTTCGCGCGATTCCCATATTTTCGTGTCCTATAGCCGACGCCTTCCAAGTGAAACCGGGAACTCCGGACCCCTATCGCCCAAAATTTTTTCGCACTATCAAATACGACCTAAGGAACCATAGTCACCGCCCAGCCATGATCATTCCTCATTTGTTGCGTTTTTCGGCCAAAAAACTAGAATTCCGCCCGATTACAATTTTTTTGTTTGCTATTGCCCACCCTTCCAAGTGGTTCCGGGACCCCCGGACCCCGATCGCCTAAAATTTTTTCGGGCCGTCAAATACGATCAAAGGAACTATAGTAACCACCCCACCATCATCATTTCTCATTTTTTGCATTTTTCGGCCAAAAAACTAGAATTCCGCGCGATTTCCATATTTTCGTGTGCTTTAGCCCACGCCTTCCAAGGGGTCCCGGGAACCCCGATCGCCTAAAAATTTTTCGAGCCATCAAATTCGACCTAAGGAACCATAGTAACCACCCCGCCATGATCGTTCCTCATTTTTTGCATTTTTCGGCCAAAAAACTAGAATTACGCCCGATTCCCATATTTTTGTGTGCTATACCCACGCCTTTCAAGTGGTCCGAGGAGCCGCGGATCCCGATCGCTTAAAAATTTTTTGGACTATCAAATACGACCTAAGGTACCATAGTCACCGCCCCACCATGATCGTTCCAAATGCTTTGCATTTTTCGGCCAAAAAACTAGAACTCCGCGCGATTTGCATATTTTAGTGTGCTATAGCTTACGCCTTCCGAGTGGTCCCGGGAGCCGTGGACCCCGATCGCCTAAAATTTTCCGGGCCATCAAATACGACCTAAGGAACCATAGTCACCGCCCCGCCTTGATCGTTCCTCATTTATTGCGTTTTTCATCCAAAAAACTAGAATTCCGCTCGATTACCATATTTTGTGTGCTATTGCCCACGCCTTCCGAGTGGGCCTGGCCGCCCGACTCGGATCGCCTAAAAAAATTTCGGGCCATCAATTAGGACCTAAGGAACCATAGTCACCGCCTCGCCATGATCGTTCCTCATTTTTCGCATTTTTTGGCCAAAAAACTAGAATTCTGCCCGATTCCCATATTTTTGTGTGCTATCGCCCACGCCTTCCGAGTGGGTCGGGCCCCCGGAGCCGGATCGCTAAAAAAATTTTGGACTATCAAATAAGACCTAAGGAACCATAGTTACCGCCCCGCCATGATCGTTCCTAGTCTTTTGCGTTTTTCAACCAAAAAATTAGAATTCCGCGCGATTTCCATATTTTCGTGTGCTTTAGCCCACGCCTTCCAAGGGGTCCCGGGAACCCCGAACCCCTATCGCCTAAAATTTTTCCGGACTATCAAATACGACCTAAGGAACCATAGTCACCGCCCAGCCATGATCATTCCTCATTTGTTGTGTTTTTCGGCCAAAAAACTAGAATTCCGCCCGATTACAATATTTTTGTTTGCTATTGCCTACCCTTCCAAGTGGTTCCGGGACCCCCGGACCCCGATCGCCTAAAATTTTTCTGGGCCGTCAAATACGACCTAAGGAACCATAGTAACCGCCCCGCCATCATCGTTTCTCATTTTTTGCATTTTTCAGCCAAAAAACTAGAATTACGCCCGATTCCAATATTTTCGTGTGCTATACCACGCCTTCCAAGTGGTCCGGGGAGCCGCGGACCCCGATCGCCTAAAATTTTTCCGGACTATCAAATACGACCTAAGGTACCATAGTCACCACCCCACCATGATCATTCCGAATGCTTTGCATTTTTCGGCCAAAATCTAGAACTCCGCGCGATTTGCATATTTTAGTGTGCTATAGCTTACGCCTTCCGAGTGGTCCCAGGAGCCGTGGACCCCGATCGCCTAAAATTTTCCAGGCCATCAAATACGACCTAAGGAACCATAGTCACCGCCCCGCCATGATCGTTCCTCATTTATTGCATTTTTCGGCCAAAAAACTAGAATTCCGCCCGATTACCATATTTTTGTGTGCTATTGCCCACGCCTTCCGAGTGGGCCGGGCCGCCGGACTCGGATCGCGAAAAAACTTTTCGAGCCATCAATTAGGACCTAAGGAACCATAGTCACCGCCTCCCATGATCGTTCCTCATTTTTTGCATTTTTTGGCCAAAAAACTAGAATTCCGCCCGATTCCCATATTTTGCTGTGCTATCGCCCACGCCTTCCGAGTGGGTCGGGCCCCTCGGAGCCGGATCGCCTAAAAATTTCCCGGACTATCAAATACGGCCTAAGGAACCATAGTCACCGCCCCGCCATGATCGTTCCCAGTCTTTTGCGTTTTTCAGCCAAAAAACTAGAATTCCGCGCGATTTCCATATTTTCGTGTGCAAGCCCACGCTTTCCAAGGGGTCCAAGGAACCCCGAACCCCGATCGTCTAAAAAATTTTCGGGCCATCAAATACGACCTAAGGAACCATAGTATCCTCCCCGCCATGATCGTTCCTTCTTTTTTGCGTTTTTCGGCCAAATAACTAGAATTCCGCACGATTCCCATATTTTTGTGTGTTATAGCCCACGCCTTCCGAGTGGTCCCTGGACCTCCTGACCCCTATCGCCTAAAATTTTTCCGGACTATCAAATACGACCTAAGGAACCATAGTATCCTCCCTGCCATGATCGTTACTCATTTTTTGCATTTTTCGGCCAAACAACTAGAATTCCGCGCGATTCCCATATTTTTGTGTGTTATAGCCCACGCCTTCCGAGTGGTCCCGGGACCTCCGGACCCCTATCGCCTAATATTTTTCCGGACTATCAAATAAGACCAAAGGAACCATAGTCACCGCCCTGCCAAGATCTTTCCACATTTTTTGCATGTTACTGAAAAAGACCTAGAATTTCGCCCGATTCCCATATTTTCGTGTGCTATACCCACGCATTCCGAGTGGTCCCAAGAGCCGCGGACTCCGATCGCCTAAAATTTTTTCGGGCAATCAAATACGACCTAAGGAACCATAGTATCCACCCCGCCATGATCGTTCCTTATTTTTTGCGTTTTTCGGCCAAACAACTAGAATTCCGCGCGATTCCATATTTTTGTGTGTTAGCCCACACCTTCCGAGTGGTCCCGGGACCTCCGGACTCCTATCGCCTAAAATTTTCCCGGACTATCATATTCGACCTAAGGAACCATAGTATCCGCCCCACCATGATCGTTCCTCATTTTTTGCTTTTTTCGGCCAAACAACTAGAATTCCGCGCGATTCCATATTTTTGTGTGTTATAGCCCACGCCTTCCGAGTGGTCCCGGGTCTCCGAACCCCTATCGCCTTAAATTTTTCCGGACTATCAAATAAGACCTAAGGAACCATAGTCACCGCCCAGCCATGATCGTTCCTAGTTTTTTCCATTTTTCGGCCAAAAAACTAGAATTCCGCCCGATTACAATTTTTTTGTTTGCTATTGCCCACCCTTCCAAGTGGTTCCGGGACCCCCGGACCCCGATCACCTAAAATTTTTCCGGGCCATCAAATACGACCAAAGGAACTATAGTAACCGCCCCACCATCATCTTTTCTCATTTTTTGCATTTTTCGACCAAAAAACTAGAATTCCGCGCGATTTCCATATTTTCGTGTGCTTTAGCCCACGCCTTCCAAGGGGTCCCAGGAACCCCGAACCCCGATCGCCTAAAAAATTTTCGAGCCATCAAATTCGACCTAAGGAACCATAGTAACCACCCCGCCATGATCGTTCCTCATTTTTTGCATTTTTCGGCAAAAAAACTAGAATTACGCCCGATTCCCATATTTTTGTGTGCTATACCCACGCCTTCCAAGTGGTACGAGGAGTCGCGGATCCCGATCGCTTAAAAAATTTTTGGACTATCAAATACGACCTAAGGTACCATAGTCACCGCCCCACCATGATCGTTCCAAATGCTTTGCATTTTTCGGCCAACAAACTAGAACTCCGCGCGATTTGCATATTTTAGTGTGCTATAGCTTACGCCTTCCGAGTGGTCCCGGGAGCCGTGGACCCCGATCGCCTAAAATTTTCCGGGCCATCAAATACGACCTAAGGAACCATAGTCACCGCCCCGCCTTGATCGTTCCTCATTTATTGCGTTTTTCATCCAAAAAACTAGAATTCCGCTCTATTACCATATTTTTGTGTGCTATTGCCCACGCCTTCCGAGTGGGCCTCGCCGCCGGACTCGGATCGCCTAAAAATTTTTCGGGCCATCAATTAGGACCTAAGGAACCATAGTCACCGCCTCGCCATGATCGTTCCTCATTTTTTGCATTTTTTGGCCAAAAAACTAGAATTCCGCCCGATTTCCATATTTTTGTGTGCTATCGCCCACGCCTTCCGAGTGGGTCGGGCCCCCCGGAGCCGGATCGCTAAAAAAATTTCGGACTATCAAATACGACCTAAGGAACCATAGTTACCGCCCCGCCATGATCGTTCCTAGTGTTTTGCGTTTTTCAACCAAAAAATTAGAATTCCGCGCGATTTCCATATTTTCGTGTGCTTTAGCCCACGCCTTCCAAGGGGTCCCGGGAACCCCGAACCCCTATCGCCTAAAATTTTTCCGGACTATCAAATATGACCTAAGGAACCATAGTCACCGCCCAGCTATGATCATTCCTCATTTGTTGCGTTTTTCGGCCAAAAAACTAGAATTCCGCCCGATTACAATATTTTTGTTTTCTATTGCCCACCCTTCCAAGTGGTTCCGGGACCCCCGGACCCCGATCGCCTAAAATTTTTCTGGGCCGTCAAATACGACCTAATGAACCATAGTAACCACCCCGCCATCATCGTTTCTCATTTTTTGCATTTTTCGGCCAAAAAACTAGAATTACGCCCGATTCCCATATTTTCGTGTGCTATACCCACGCCTTCCAAGTGGTCCGGGGAGCCGCGGACCCCGATCACCTAAAATTTTTCCGGACTATCAATTACGACCTAAGGTACCATAGTCACCGCCCCACCATGATCGTTCCAAATGCTTTGCATTTTTCGGCCAAAAAACTAGAACTCCGCGCGATTTGCATATTTTAGTGTGCTAAAGCTTACGCCTTCCGAGTGGTCCCGGGAGCCGTGGACCCCGATCGCCTAAAATTTTCCGGGCCATCAAATATGACCTAAGGAACCATAGTCACCGCCCCGCCATGATCGTTCCTCATTTATTGCATTTTTTGGCCAAAAAACTAGAATTCCGCCCGATTCCCATATTTTGCTGTGCTATCGCCCACGCCTTCCGAGTGGGTCGGGCCCCCCGGAGCCGGATCGCCTAAAAATTTTCCGGACTATCAAATACGGCCTAAGGAACCATAGTCACCGCCCCGCCATGATCGTTCCTAGTCTTTTGCATTTTTCAGCCAAAAAACTAGAATTCCGCGCGATTTCCATATTTTCGTGTGCTTTAGCCCACGCTTTCCGAGGGGGGCCCGGGAACCCCCAACCCCGATCGCCTAAAAAAATTTTGGGCCATCAAATACGACCTAAGGAACCATAGTATCCTCCCCGCCATGATCGTTCCTTATTTCTTGCGTTTTTCAGCCAAACAACTAGAATTTCGCACGATTCCCATATTTTTGTGTGTTATAGCCCACGCCTTCCGAGTGGTCCCGGGACCTCCGGACCCCTATCGCCTAATAAGGAACCATAGTCACCGCCCTGCCAAGATCTTTCCACATTTTTGCATGTTACTGAAAAAGACCTAGAATTTCGCCCGATTCCCATATTTTCGTGTGCTATACCCATGCATTCCGAGTGGTCCCAAGAGCCGCAGACTCCGATCGCCTAAAATTTTTCCAGGCAATAAAATACGACCTAAGGAACCATAGTATCCGCCCCGCCATGATCGTTCCTTATTTTTTGCGTTTTTCGGCCAAACAACTAGAATTCCGCGCGATTCCCATATTTTTGTGTGTTAGCCCACACCTTCCGAGTGGTCCCGGGACCTCCGGACTCCTATCGCCTAAAATTTTCCCGGACTATCATATTCGACCTAAGGAACCATAGTATCCGCCCCACCATGATCGTTCCTCATTTTTTGCGTTTTTCGGCCAAACAACTAGAATTCCGCGCGATTCCATATTTTTGTGTGTTATAGCCCACGCCTTCCGAGTGGTCCCGGGTCTCCGGACCCCTATCGCCTAAAATTTTTCCGGACTATCAAATAAGACCTAAGGAACCATAGTCACCGCCCAGCCATGATCGTTCCTAGTTTTTTCCGTTTTTCGGCCAAAAAACTAGAATTCCGCGCGATTCCCATATTTTCGTGTCCTATAGCCCACGCCTTCCAAGTGAACCCGGGAACTCCGGACCCCTATCGCCTAAAATTTTTCCGGACTATCAAGTACGACCTAAGGAACCATAGTCACTGCCCAGCCATGATCATTCCTCATTTGTTGCGTTTTTCGGCCAAAAAACTAGAATTCCGCCCGATTACAATATTTTTGTTTGCTATTGCCCATCCTTCCAAGTGGTTCCGGGACCCACGGACCCCGATCGCCTAAAATTTTTTCGGGCCGTCAAATTCGACCTAAGGAACTATAGTAACCGCCCCGCCATCATCGTTTCCCATTTTTTGCATTTTTCGGCCAAAAAACTAGAATTATGCCCGATTCCCATATTTTTGTGTGCTATACCCACGCCTTCCAAGTGGTCCGGGGAGTCGCGGACCCCGATCGCCTAAAATTTTTCTGGACTATCAAATACGACCTAAGGTACCATAGTCACCTCCCCACCATGATCGTTCCAAATGCTTTGCATTTTTCGGCCAAAAAACTAGAACTCCGCGCGATTTGCATATTTTAGTGTGTTATTGCTTACGCCTTCCGAGTGGTCCCGGGAGCCGTGGACCCCGATCGCCTAAAATTTTCCGGGCCATCAAATACGACCTAAGGAACCATAGTCACTGCCCCGCCATGATTATTCCTCATTTGTTGAGTTTTTCGGCCAAAAATCTAGAATTCTGCTCGATTACCATATTTTTGTGTGCTATTGCCCACGCCTTCCGAGTGTGCCGGGCTACTGGACTCGGATCGCCTAAAAAATTTTTGGGCCATCAATTAGGACCTAAGGAACCATAGTCACCGCCTCTCCATGATCGTTCCTCATTTTTTGCATTTTTCGGCCAAACAACTAGAATTTCGCGCGATTCCCATATTTTTGTGTGTTATAGCCCACGCCTTCCGAGTGGTCCCGGGTTTCCGAATCCCTATCGCCTAAATTTTTTCCGGACTATCAATTAAGACCTAAGGAACCATAGTCACCGCCCAGCCATGATCGTTCCTAGTTTTTTCCATTTTTCGGCCAAAAAATGAGAATTCCGCGCGATTCCCATATTTTCGTGTCCTATAGCCCACGCCTTCCAAGTGAACCCGGGAACTCCGGACCCCTATCGCCCAAAATTTTTCCGGACTATCAAATACGACCTAAGGAACCATAGTCACCGCCCAGCCATGATCATTCCTCATTTGTTACGTTTTTCGGCCAAAAAACTAGAATTCCGCCCGATTACAATTTTTTTGTTTGCTATTGCCCACCCTTCCAAGTGGTTCCGGGACCCCCGGACCCCGATCGCCTAAAAATTTTCCGAGTCATCAAATTCGACCTAAGGAACCATAGTAACCACCCCGCCATGATCGTTCCTCATTTTTTGCATTTATCGGCAAAAAAACTAAAATTACGCCCGATTCCCATATTTTTGTGTGCTATACCCACGCCTTCCAAGTGGTCCGAGGAGCCGCGGATCCCGATCGCTTAAAAAAAATTTGGACTATCAAATACGACCTAAGGTTCCATAGTCACCGCCCCACCATGATCGTTCCAAATGCTTTGCATTTTTCGGCCAAAAAACTAGAACTCCGCGCGATTTGCATATTTTAGTGTGTTATTGCTTACGCCTTCCGAGTGGTCCCAGGAGCCGTGGACCCCGATCGCCTAAAATTTTCCGGGCCATCAAATACGACCTAAGGAACCATAGTCACCGCCCCGCCTTGATCGTTCCTCATTTATTGCGTTTTTCGTCCAAAAAACTAGAATTCCGCTCTATTACCATATTTTTGTGTGCTATTGCCCACGCCTTCCGAGTGGGCCGGGCCGCCGGACTCGGATCGCCTAAAAAATTTTCGGGCCATCAATTAGGACCTAAGGAACCATAGTAACCACCTCGCCATGATCGTTCCTAATTTTTTGCATTTTTTGGCCAAAAACCTAGAATTCCGCCCGATTCCCATATTTTTGTGTGCTATCGCCCACGCCTTCCGAGTGGGTCGGGCCCCCGGAGCCGGATCGCTAAAAAAAATTAGGACTATCAAATACCACCTAAGGAACCATAGTTACCGCCCCGCCATGATCGTTCCTAGTCTTTTGCGTTTTTCAACCAAAAAATATAATTCCGCACGATTTCCATATTTTCGTGTCCTTTAGCCCACGCCTTCCAAGGGGTCCCGGGAACCCCGAACCCCTATCGCCTAAAATTTTTCTGGACTATCAAATACGACCTAAGGAACCATAGTCACCGCCCCACCTTGATCGTTCCTCATTTATTGCGTTTTTCATCCAAAAAACTAGAATTCCGCTCGATTACCATATTTTTGTGTGCTATTGCCCATGCCTTCCGAGTGGGCCGGGCCGCCGGACTCGGATCACCTAAAAAATTTTCGGGCCATCAATTAGGACCTAAGGAACCATAGTCAGCACCTCGCCATGATCGTTCCTCATTTTTTGCATTTTTTGGCCAAAAAACTAGAATTCCGCCCGATTCTCATATTTTTGTGTACTATCGCCCACGCCTTCCTAGTGGGTCGGGCCCCCCGGAGCCGGATCACGAAAAAAATTTCGGACTATCAAATACGACTTAAGGAACCATAGTTACTGCCCCGCCATGATCGTTCCTAGTCTTTTGCGTTTTTCAACCAATAAATTAGAATTCTGCGCGATTTCCATATTTTCGTGTGCTTTAGCCCACGCCTTCCAAGGGGTCCCGGGAACCCCGAACCCCTATCGCCTAAAATTTTTCCGGACTATCAAATACGACCTAAGGAACCATAGTCACTGCCCAGCCATGATCATTCCTCATTTGTTGCGTTTTTCGGCCAAAAAACTAGAATTCCGCCCGATTACAATATTTTTGTTTGCTATTGCCCACCCTTCCAAGTGGTTCCGGGACCCCCGGACCCCGATCGCCTAAAATTTTTCTGGGCCGTCAAATACGACCTAAGGAACCATAGTAACCGCCCCGCCATCATCGTTTCTCATTTTTTGCATTTTTCGGCCAAAAAACTAGAATTACGCCCGATTCCCATATTTTCGTGTGCTATACCCACGCCTTCCAAGTGGTCCGGGGAGCCGCGGACCCCGATTGCCTAAAATTTTTCCGGACTATCAAATACGACCTAAGGTACCATAGTCACCGCTCCACCATGATCGTTCCAAATGCTTTGCATTTTTCGGCCAAAAAACTAAAACTCCGCGCGATTTGTATATTTTAGTGTGCTATAGCTTACGCCTTCCGAGTGGTCCCGGGAGCCGTGGACCCCGATCGCCTAAAATTTTTCGGGCCATCAAATACGACCTAAGGAACCATAGTCACCGCCCCGCCATGATCGTTCCTCATTTTTTGCATTTTTTAGCCAAAAAAACTAGAATTCCGCCCGATTCCCATATTTTGCTGTGCTATCGCCCACGCCTTCCGAGTGGGCCGGGCCCCCTGAGCCGGATCGCCTAAAAATTTTCCGGACTATCAAATACGGCCTAAGGAACCATAGTCACCGCCCCGCCATGATCGTTCCTAGTCTTTTGCGTTTTTCAGCCAAAAAACTAGAATTCCGCGCGATTTCCATAATTTCGTGTGCTTTAGCCCACGCTTTCCAAGGGGTCTCGGGAACCCCGAACCCCGATCGCCTAAAAAAATTTCGGGCCATCAAATGCGACCTAAGGAACCATAGTAACCACCCTTCCATGATCGTTCCTCATTTTTTGCGTTTTTCGGCCAAATAACTAGAATTCCGCTCGATTCCCATATTTTTGTGTGTTATAGCCCACGCCTTCCGAGTGGTCCCGGGACCTCCTGACCCCTATCACCTAAAATTTTTCCGGACTATCAAATACGACCTAAGGAACCATAGTATCCGCCCCGCCATGATCGTTACTCAGTTTTTGCATTTTTCGGCCACACAACTAGAATTCCGCGCGATTCCCAAATTTTTGTGTGTTATAGCCCACGCCTTCCGAGTGGTCCCGGGACCTCCGGACCCCTATCGCCTAATAAGGAACCATAGTCACTGCCCTGCCAAGATCTTTCCACATTTTTTGATGTTACTGAAAAAGACCTAGAATTTCGCCCGATTCCCATATTTTCGTGTGCTATACCCACGCATTCCGAGTGGTCCCAAGAGCCGCGGACCCCGATCCCCTAAAAATTTTTCGGGCAATCAAATATGACCTAAGGAACCATAGTATCCGCCCCGCCATGATCGTTCCTTATTGTTTGCATTTTTCGGCCAAACAACTAGAATTCCGCGCGATTCCCATATTTTTGTGTGTTAGCCCACACCTTCCGAGTGGTCCCGGGACCTCCGGACTCCTATCGCCTAAAATTTTCCCGGACTATCATATTCGACCTAAGGAACCATAGTATCCGCCCCACCATGATCGTTCCTCATTTTTTGCGTTTTTCGGCCAAACAACTAGAATTCCGCGCGATTCAATATTTTTGTGTGTTATAGCCCACGCCTTCCGAGTGGTCCCGGGTCTCCGGACCCCTATCACCTTAAATTTTTTCGGACTATCAAATAAGACCTAAGGAACCATAGTCACCGCCCAGCCATGATCGTTCCTAGTTTTTTCCGTTTTTCGGCCAAAAACTAGAATTCCGCGCGATTCCCATATTTTCGTGTCCTATAGCCCACGCCTTCCAAGTGAACCCGGGAACACCGGACCCCTATCGCCTAAAATTTTTCCGGACTATCAAGTACGACCTAAGGAACCATAGTCACTGCCCAGCCATGATCATTCCTCATTTGTTGCGTTTCTCGTCCAAAAAACTAGTATTCCGCACGATTACAATATTTTTGTTTGCTATTGCCCACCCTTCCAAGTGGTTCCGGGACCCACGGACCCCGATCGCCTAAAATTTTTTCGGACCGTCAAATACGACCTAAGGAACTATAGTAACCGCCCCGCCATCATCGTTTCCCATTTTTTGCATTTTTCGGCCAAAAAACTATAATTACGCCCGATTCCCATATTTTTGTGTGCTATACCCACGCCTTCCAAGTGGTTCGGGGAGCCGCGGACCCCGATGGCCTAAAATTTTTCCGAACTATCAAATACAACCTAAGGTATCATAGTCACCGCCCCACCATGATCGTTCCAAATGCTTTGCATTTTTCGGCCAAAAAACTAGAACTCCGCGCGATTTGCATATTTTAGTGTGTTATAGCTTACGCCTTCCGAGTGGTCCCGGGAGCCGTGGACCCCGATCGCCTAAAATTTTCCGGGCCATCAAATACGACCTAAGGAACCATAGTCACTGCCCCGCCATGATTATTCCTCATTTGTTGAGTTTTTCGGCCAAAAATCTAGAATTCCGCTCGATTACCATATTTTTGTGTTCTATTGCCCACGCCTTCCGAGTGGGCCGGGCTGCTGGACTCGGAACGCCTTAAAAATTTTTGGGCCATCAATTAGGACCTAAGGAACCATAGTCACTGCCTCGCCATGATCGTTCCTCATTTTTTGCATTTTTCCGCCAAACAACTAGAATTTCGCCCGATTCCCATATTTTCGTGTGTTATAGCCACGCATTCCGTGTGGTCCCAAGAGCCGCGGACCCCTATCGCCTAAAATTTTTCCGGACTATCAAATACGACCTAAGGAACCATAGTCACCGCCCAGCCATGATCGTTCCTAGTTTTTTCCGTTTTTCGGCCTAAAAACTAGAATTCCGCGTGATTCCCATATTTTCGTGTCCTATAGCCCACGCCTTCCAAGTGAACCCGGGAACTCCGGACCCTTATCGCCTAAAATTTTTCCGGACAATCAAGTATGACCTAAGGAACCATAGTCACCGCCCAGCCATGATCATTCCTCATTTGTTGCGTTTTTCGGCCAAAAAACTAGAATTCCGCCCGATTACAATATTTTTGTTTGCTATTGCCCACCCTTCCAAGTGGTTCCGGGACCCACGGACCCCGATCGCCTAAAAATTTTCCGGGCCGTCAAATACGACCTAAGGAACTATAGTAACCGCCCCGCCATCATCGTTTCCCATTTTTTGAATTTTTCGGCCAAAAAACTAGAATTACGCCCGGTTCCCATATTTTCGTGTGCTATACCCACGCCTTCCAAGTGGTCCGGGGAGCCGTGGACCCCGATCGCCTAAAATTTTTCCGGACTATCAAATATGACCTAAGATACCATAGTCACCGCCCCACCATGATCGTTCCAAATGCTTTGCATTTTTCGGCCAAAAAACTAGAACTCCGTGCGATTTGCATATTTTAGTGTGTTATAGCTTACGCCTTCCGAGTGGTCCCGGGAGCCGTGGACCCCGATCGCCTAAAATTTTCCGGGCCATCAAATACGACCTAAGGAAGCATAGTCACTGCCCCGCCATGATCATTCCTCATTTGTTGAGATTTTCGGCCAAATATCTAGAATTCCGCTCGATTACCATATTTTTGTGTGCTATTGCCCACTCCTTCCGAGTGGGCCGGGCTGCTGGACTCAGATCGCCTAAAAATTTTCGGGCCATCAATTAGGACCTAAGGAACCATAGTCACCGCCTCGCCATGATCGTTCCTCCTTTTTTGCATTTTTCGGCCAAACAACTAGAATTTCTCGCGATTCCCATATTTTTGCGTGTTATAGCCCACGCCTTCCGAGTGGTCCCGGGTCTCCGGACCCCTATCGCCTAAAATTTTTCCGGACTATCAATTAAGACCTAAGGAACCATAGTCACCGCCCAGCCATGATCGTTCCTAGTTTTTTCCGTTTTTCGGCCAAAAAATGAGAATTCCGCGCGATTCCCATATTTTCGTGTCCTATAGCCCATGCCTTCCAAGTGAACCCGGGAACTCCGGACCCCTATCGCCCAAAATTTTTCCTGACTATCAAATACGACCTAAGGAACCATAGTCACCGCCCAGCCATAATCATTCCTCATTTGTTGCGTTTTTCGGCCAAAAAACTAGAATTCCGCCCGATTACAATTTTTTTGTTTGCTATTGCCCACCCTTCCAAGTGGTTCGGGGACCCCCTGACCCCGATCGCCTAAAATTTTTTTGGGCCGTCAAATATGACCAAAGGAACTATATTAACCGCCCCACCATCATCGTTTCTCATTTTTTGCATTTTTCGGCCAAAAAACTAGAATTCCGCGCGATTTCCATATTTTCGTGTGCAAAGCCCACGCCTTCCAAGGGGTCCCGGGAACCTCAAACCCCGATCGCCTAAAAAATTTTCGAGCCATCAAATTCGACCTAAGGAACCATAGTAACCACCCCTCCATGATCGTTCCTCATTTTTTGCATTTTTCGACAAAAAAACTAGAATTACGCCCGATTCCCATATTTTTGTGTGCTATACCCACGCCTTCCAAGTGGTCCGAGGGGCTGCGGATTCCGATCGCTTAAAAATTTTTTGGACTATCAAATATGACCTAAGGTACCATAGTCACCGCCCCACGATGATCGTTCCAAATGCTTTGCATTTTTCGGCCAAAAAACTAGAACTCCGTGCGATTTGCATATTTTAGTGTGCTATAGCTTACGCCTTCCGAGTGGTCCCGGGAGCCGTGGACCCCGATCACCTAAAATTTTTCGGGCCATCAAATACGACCTAAGGAACCATAGTCACCGCCCTGCCTTGATCGTTCCTCATTTATTGCGTTTTTCGTCCAAAAAACTAGAATTCCGCTCGATTACCATATTTTTGTGTGCTATTGCCCATGCCTTCCGAGTGGGCCGGGCCGCCGGACTCGGATCGCCTAAAAAAATTTTGGGCCATCAATTAGGACCTAAGAAACCATAGTCACCGCCTCGCCATGATCGTTCCTTATTTTTTGCATTTTTTGGCCAAAAAACTAGAATTCCGCCCGATTCCCATATTTTTGTGTGCTATCGCCCACGCCTTCCGAGTGGGTCGGGCCCCCCGGAGCCGGATCGCTAAAAAAATTTCGGACTATCAAATACGACCTAAGGAACCATAGTTACCGCCCCACCATGATCGTTCCTAGTCTTTTGCGTTTTTCAACCAAAAAATTAGAATTCCGCGCGATTTCCATATTTTCGTGTGCTTTAGCCCACGCCTTCCAACGGGTCCCGGGAACCCCGAACCCCTATCGCCTAAAATTTTTCCGGACTATCAAATATGACCTATGGAACCATAGTCACCACCCAGCCATGATCATTCCTCATTTGTTGCATTTTTTGGCCAAAAAACTAGAATTCCGCCCGATTACAATATTTTTGTTTGCTATTGCCCACCCTTCCAAGTGGTTCCGGGACCCCCGGACCCCGATCGCCTAAAATATTTCTGGGCCGTCAAATACGACCTAAGGAACTATAGTAACCGCCCCGCCATCATCGTTTCTCATTTTTTGCATTTTTTGGCCAAAACACTAGAATTACGCCCGATTCCCATATTTTCGTGTGCTATACCCACGCCTTCCAAGTGGTCCGAGGAGCCGCGGACCCCGATCGCCTAAAAATTTTCTGGACTATCAAATACGACCTAAGGTACCATAGTCACCGCCCCACCATGATCGTTCCAAATGCTTTGCATTTTTCGGCCAAAAAACTAGAACTCCGCGCGATTTGCATATTTTACTGTGCTATAGCTTACGCCTTCCGAGTGGTCTCGGGAGCCGTGGAACCCGATCGCCTAAAATTTTCCGGGCCATCTAATACGACCTAAGGAACCATAGTCACCGCCCCGCCATGATCGTTCCTCATTTATTGCATTTTTCGGCCAAAAAACTAGAATTCCGCTTGATTACCATATTTTTGTGTGCTATTGCCCACGCCTTCCAAGTGGGCCGTGCCGCCGGACTCGGATCGTCTAAAAAATTTTCTGGTCATCAATTAGGACCTAAGGAACCATAGTCACTGCCTCGCCATGATCGTTCCTAATTTTTTGCATTTTTGGGCGAAAAAACTAGAATTCCGCCCGATTCCCATATTTTTGTGTGCTATCGCCCTCGCCTTCCGAGTGGGTCGGCCCCCCAGGAGCCGGATCGCTAAAAAATTTTCGGAATATCAAATACGACCTAAGGAACCATAGTTACCGCCCCGCCATGATCGTTCCTAGTCTTTTGCGTTTTTCAGCCAAAAAATTAGAATTTCGCGCGATTTCCATTTTTTCGTGTGCTTTAGCCCACGCCTTCCAAGGGGTCCCGGGAACCCCGAACTCCGATCGCCTAAAACATTTCCGGGCCATCAAATACGACCTAAGGAACCATAGTCACCGCCCAGCCATGATCATTCCTCATTTGTTGCGTTTTTCGGCTAAAAAACTAGAATTCCGCCCGATTACAATTTTTTTGTTTGCTATTGCCCACCCTTCCAAGTGGTTCCGGGACCCCCGGACCCCGATCGCCTAAAATTTTTCCGGGCCGTCAAATACGACCAAAGGAACTATAGTAACCGCCCCACCATCATCGTTTCTCATTTTTTGCATTTTTCGGCCAAAAAACTAGAATTCCGCGCGATTTCCATATTTTCGTGTGCTTTAGCCCACGCCTTCCAAGGGGTCCCGGGAACCCCGAACCCCGATCGCCTAAAATATTTTCGAGCCATCAAATTCGACCTAAGGAACCATAGTAACCACCCCGCCATGATCGTTCCTCATTTTTTGCATTTTTCGGCCAGAAAACTAGAATTACGCCCGATTCCCATATTTTCGTGTGCTATACCCACGCCTTCCAAGTGGTCCGAGGAGCCGCGGATCCCGATCGCTTAAAAAATTTTTGGACTATCAAATACGACCTAAGGTACCATAGTCACCGCCCCACCATGATCGTTCCAAATGCTTTGCATTTTTCTGCCAAAAAACTAGAACTCCGCGATTTGCATATTTTAGTGTGCTATAGCTTACGCCTTCCGAGTGGTCCCGGGAGCGGTGGACCCCGATCGCCTAAAATTTTCCGGGCCATCAAATACGACCTAAGGAACCATAGTCACCGCCCTGCCTTGATCGTTCCTCATTTATTGCGTTTTTCATCCAGAAAACTAGAATTCAGCTCGATTACCATATTTCTGTGTGTTATTGCCCACGCCTTCCGAGTGTGCCGGGCCGCCGGACTCGGATCGCCTAAAAATTTTTCGGGCCATCAATTAGGACCTAAGGAACCATAGTCACCGCCTCGCCATGATCGTTCCTCATTTTTTGCATTTTTTTGCCAAAAAACTAGAATTCCGCCCGATTCCCATATTTTTGTGTGCTATCGCCCACGCCTTCCGAGTGGGTCGGGCCCCCGGAGCCGGATCGCTAAAAAAATTTTGGACAATCAAATGCGACCTAAGGAACCATAGTTACCGCCCCACCATGATCGTTCCTAGTCTTTTGCTTTTTTCAACCAAAAAATTAGAATTCCGCGCGATTTGCATATTTTACTGTGCTATAGCTTACGCCTTCCGAGTAGTCCCGGGAGCCGTGGACCCCGATCGCCTAAAATTTTTTGGTCCATCAAATACGACCTAAGGAACAATACTCACCGCCCCGCCATGATCGTTCCTCATTTATTGCATTTTTCGGCCAAAAAACTAGAATTCCGCTCGATTACCATATTTTTGTGTGCTATTGCCGACGCCTTCCGAGTGGGCCGGGCCGCCGGACTCGGATCGTCTAAAAAATTTTATGGCCATCAATTAGGACCTAAGGAACCATAGCCACCGCCTCGCCATGATCGTTCCTCATTTTTTGCATTTTTTGGCCAAAAAACTAGAATTCCGCCCGATTCCCATATTTTTGTGTGCTATCGCCCACGCCTTCCGAGTGGGTCGGCCCCCCAGGAGCCGGATCGCTAAAAAAATTCGGACTATCAAATACGACCTAAGGAACCATAGTTACTGCCCCGCCATGATCGTTCCTAGTCTTTTGCGTTTTTTAGCCAAAAAATTAGAATTCCGCGCGATTTTCATATTTTCGTGTGCTTTAGCCCACGCCTTCCAAGTGGTCCCGGGAACCCCGAACCCCGATCGCCTAAAAATTTTCCGGGCCATCAAATACGACCTAAGGAACCATAGTAACCACCCCGCCATGATCGTTCCTCATTTTTTGCGTTTTTCGGCCAAACAACTAGAATTCCGCGCGATTCCCATATTTTTGTGTGTTATAGCCCACGCCTTCCGAGTGGTCACGGGACCTCCTGACCCCTATCGCCTAAAATTTTTCCGGACTATCAAATACGACCTAAGGAACCATAGTATTCTCCCCGCCATGATCGTTCCTCATTTTTTGCATTTTTCGGCCAAACAACTAGAATTCTGCACGATTCCCATATTTTTGTCTGTTATAGCCCACGCCTTCCGAGTGGTTCCGAGACCTCCGGACCCCTATCGCCTAATATTTTTTCGGACTATAAATAAGACCAAAGGAACCATAGTCACCGCCCTGCCAAGATCTTTCCACATTTTTTGCATGTTACTGAAAAAGACCTAGAATTTCGCCCAATTCCCATATTTTCGTGTGCTATACCCACGCATTCCGAGTGGTCCCAAGAGCCGCGGACCCCGATCGCCTAAAGTTTTTCTGTGCAATCAAATACGACCTAAGGAACCATAGTATCCGCCCCGCCATGATCGTTCCTTATTTTTTGCGTTTTTCGCCCAAATAACTTAATTCCGCGCGATTCCCATATTTTTGTGTGTTATAGCCCACGCCTTCCGAGTGGTCCCGGGACCTCCTAACCCCAATAGCCTAAAATTTTCCTGACTATCAAATACGACCTAAGGAACCATAGTAACCACCCTGCCATGATCGTTCCTCATTTTTTGCGTTTTTCGGCCAAACAACTAGAATTCCGCGCGATTCCCATATTTTTGTGTGTTATAGCCCACGCCTTCCGAGTGGTCCCGGGACCTCCTGACCCCTATCGCCTAAAATTTTTCCGGACGATCAAATACGACCTAAGGAACCATAGTATCCGCCCCGCCATGATCGTTCCTCATTTTTTGCATTTTTCGGCCAAACAACTAGAATACCGCACGATTCCCATATTCTTGTGTGTTATAGCCCACGCCCTACGAGTGGTCCCGAGACCTCCGGACCCCTATCGCCTAATATTTTTCCGGACTATCAAATAAGACCAAAGGAACCATAGTCACCGCCCTGCCAAGATCTTTCCACATTTTTTGCATGTTACTGAAAAAGACCTAGAATTTCGCCCGATTCCCATATTTTCGTGTGCTATACCCACGCATTCCGAGTGGTCCCAAGAGCCGCGGACCCCGATCGCCTAAAATTTTTCCGGGCAATCAAATACGACCTAAGGAACCATAGTATCCGCCCCGCCATGATCGTTCCTTATTTTTTGCGTTTTTCGGCCAAATAACTTAATTCCGCCCGATTCCCATATTTTTGTGTGCTATCGCCCACGCCTTCCGAGTGGGTCAGGCCCCCCGGAGCCGGATCGCCTAAAAATTTTCCGGACTATCAAATACGACCTAAGGAACCATAGTTACCGCCCCGCCATGATCGTTCCTAGTCTTTTACGTTTTTCAGCCAAAAAACTAGAATTCCGCGGGATTTCCATATTTTCGTGTGCTTTAGCCCACGCCTTCCAAGGGGTCCCAGGAACCCCGAACCCCGATCGCCTAAAAATTTTCCGGGCCATCAAATACGACCTAATGAACCATAGTAACCACCCCGCCATGATCGTTCCTCATTTTTTGCATTTTTCAGCCAAACAACTAGAATACCGCGCGATTCTCATATTTTTGTGTGTTATAGCCCACGCCTTCCGAGTGGTCCCGGGACCTCCTGACCCCTATCGCCTAAAATTTTTACGGACTATCAAATACGACCTAAGGAACCATAGTATCCGCCCCTCCATGATCGTTCCTCATTTTTTGCATTTTTCGGCCAAACAACTAGAATTCCGCACGATTCCCATATTTTTGTGTGTTATAGCCCACGCCTTCCGAGTGGTCCCGAGACCTCCGGACCCCTATCGCCTAATATTTTTTCGGACTATCAAATAAGACAAAAGGAACCATAGTCACCGCCCTGCCAAGATCTTTCCACATTTTTGCATGTTACTGAAAAAGACCTAGAATTTCGCCCGATTCCCATATTTTCGTGTGCTATACCCACGCATTCCGAGTGGTCCCAAGAGCCGCGGACCCCGATCGCCTAAAATTTTTTCGTGCAATCAAATACGACCTTAGGAACCATAGTATCCGCCCCGCCATGATCGTTCCTTATTTTTTGCGTTTTTCGGCCAAATAACTTAATTTCGCGCGATTCCCATATTTTGTGTGTTATAGCCCACGCCTTCCGAGTGGTCCTGGGACCTCCTAACCCCTATAGCCTAAAATTTTTCCGGACTATCAAATACGACCTAAGGAACCATAGTAACCACCACGCCATGATCGTTCCTCATTTTTTGTGTTTTTCGGCCAAACAACTAGAATTCCGCGCGATTCCCATATTTTTGTGTGTTATAGCCCACGCCTTCCGAGTGGTCCCGGGACCTCCTGACCCCTATCGCCTAAAATTTTTCCGGACTATCAAATATGACCTAAGGAACCATAGTATCCGCCCTGCCATGATCGTTCCTCATTTTTTGCATTTTTCGGCCAAACAACTAGAATTCCGCACGATTCCCATATTTTTGTGTGTTATAGCCCACGCCTTCCGAGTGGTCCCGAGACCTCCGGACCCCTATCGCCTAATATTTTTCCGGACAATCAAATGAGACCAAAGGAACCATAGTTACCGCCCTGCCAAGATCTTTCCACATTTTTTGCATGTTACTGAAAAAGACCTAGAATTTCGCCCGATTCCCATATTTTTGTGTGCTATACCCTCGCATTCCGAGTGGTCCCATGAGCCGCGGACCCCGATCGCCTAAAATTTTTCCGTGCAATCAAATACGATCTAAGGAACCATAGTATCCGCCCCTCCATGATCATTCCTTATATTTTGCGTTTTTCGGCCAAATAACTTAATTCCGCGCGATTCCCATATTTTTGTGTGTTATAGCCCACGCCTTCCGAGTGGTCCCGGGACCTCCTTACCCCTATAGCCTAAAATTTTTTCGGACTATCAAATACGACCTAAGGAACCATAGTATCCGCCCCGCCATGATCGTTCCTCATTTTTTCGTTTTTCGGCCAAACAACTAGAATTCCGCGCGATTCCCATATTTTTGTGTGTTATATCCCACGCCTTCCGAGTGGTCCCGGGACTTTCGTACCCCTATCGCCTAATATTTTTTCGGACTATCAAATACGACCTAAGGAACCATAGTCACCGCCAAGCCATGATCATTCCTCATTTGTTGCGTTTTTCGGCCAAAAAACTAGAATTCCGCCCGATTACAATATTTTTGTGTTCTATTGCCCACCCTTCCAAGTGATTCTGGGAACCCCGGACCCCGATCGCCTAAAATTTTTTCGGGCCGTCAAATACGACCTAAGGAACTATAGTAACCGCCCCGCCATCATCGTTTCTCAATTTTTGTATTTTTCGGTCAAAAAACTAGAATTACGCCCGATTCCCATATTTTCGTGTGCTATACCCTCGCCTTCCAATTGGTCCGGGGAGCCGTGGACCCTGATCGCCTAAAATTTTTTCGGACTATCAAATACGACCTAAGGTACCATAGTCACTGCCCCATCATGATCGTTCCAAATGCTTTGCATTTTTCGGCCAAAAAACTAGAACTCCGCGTGATTTGCATATTTTAGTGTGATATAGCTTACGCCTTCCGAGTGGTCCCGGGAGCCGTGGACCCCGATCGCCTAAAATTTTCCAGGCCATCAAATACGACCTAAGGAACCATAGTCACCGCCCGCCATGATCGTTCCTCATTTATTGTGTTTTTCGGCCAAAAAACTAGAATTTCGCTCGATTATCATATTTTTGTGTATTATTGCCCACGCCTTCCGAGTGGGCCGGGCCGCCGGACTCGGATCGCCTAAAAAATTTCCGGGCCATCAATTAGGACCTAAGGAACCATAGTCACCGCCTCGCCATGATCTTTCCTCATTGTTTTGCATTTGTTGGCCAAAAAACTAGAATTCCGCCCGATTCCCATATGTTTGTGTGCTATCGCCCACGCCTTCCAAGTGGGTTAGGCCCCCCGGAGCCGGATCGCCTAAAAATTCTCCGGACTATCAAATACTACCTAAGGAACCATAGTCACCGCCCCGCCATGATCGTTCCTAGTATTTTGCATTTTTCATCCAAAAAACTAGAATTCCGCGCGATTTCCATATTTTCGTGTGCTTTAGCCCACGCCTTCCAAGGGGTCCCGGGAACCCCGAACCCTGATCGCCTTAAAATTTTCCGGGCCATCAAATACGACCTAAGGAACCATAGTAACCACCCCGCCATGATCGTTCCTCATTTTTTGCATTTTTCGGCCAAACAACTAGAATACCGCGCGATTTCCATATTTTCGTGTGCTTTAGCCCACGCCTTCCAAGGGGTCCCGGGAACCCCGAACCCTGATCGCCTTAAAGTTTTCCGGGCCATCGGATACGACCTAAGGAACCATAGTCACCGCCCAGCCATGATCATTCCTCATTTGTTGCGTTTTTCGGCCAAAAAACTAGAATTCTGCCCGATTACAATATTTTTGTGTTCTATTGCCCACCCTTCCAAGTGGTTCTGGGAACCCCGGACCCCGATCGCCTAAAATTTTTCCGGGCCGTCAAATACGACCTAAGGAACTATAGTAACCGCCCCGCCATCATCGTTTCTCATTTTTTGCATTTTTCGGCAAAAAAACTAGAATTACGCCCGATTCCCATATTTTCGTGTGCTATACCCACGCCTTCCAATTGGTCCGGGGAGCCGCGGACCCTGATCGCCTAAAATTTTTCCGGACTATCAAATGCGACCTAAGGTACCATAGTCACCGCCCCACCATGATCGTTCCAAATGGTTTGCATTTTTCGGCCAAAAAACCAGAACTCCGTGCGATTTGCATATTTTAGTGTGTTATACGCTTACGCCTTCCGAGTGGTCCCGGGAGCCGTGGACCCCGATCGCCTAAAATTTTCCGGGCCATAAAATACGACCTAAGGAACCATAGTCACTGCCCCGCCATGATCGTTCCTCATTTATTGCATTTTTCGGCCAAAAAACTAGAATTCCGCTCGATTACCATATTTTTGTGTGCAATACGCCTTCCGAGTGGGCCGGGCTGCCGGACTCTGATCGCCTAAAAAATTTCTGGGCCATCAATTAGGACCTAAGGAACCATAGTCACCGCCTCGCCATGATCTTTCCTCATTTTTAGTATTTTTTGGCCAAAAAACTAGATTTCCGCCCGATTCCCATATTTTTATGTGCTATCGCACACGCCTTCCGAGTGGGTCAGGCCCCCCGGAGCCGGATCGCCTAAAAATTTTCCGGACTATCAAATACGACCTAAGGAACCATAGTCACCGCCCCGCCATGATCGTTCCTAGTATTTTGCGTTTTTCATCCAAAAAACTAGAATTCCGCACGATTTCCATATTTTCGTGTGCTTTAGCCCACGCCTTCCAAGGGGTCCCGGGAACCCCGAACCCTGATCGCCTTAAAATTTTCCGGGCCATCGAATACGACCTAAGGAACCATAGTAACCACCCCGCCATGATCGTTCCTCATTTTTTGCGTTTTTCGGCCAAACAACTAGAATACCGCGCGATTTCCATATTTTCGTGTGCTTTAGCCCACGCCTTCCGAGTGGTCCCGGGAACCCCGAACCCTGATCGCCTTAAAGTTTTCCGGGCCATCGGATACGACCTAAGGAACCATAGTCACCGCCCAGCCATGATCATTCCTCATTTGTTGCGTTTTTCGGCCAAAAAACTAGAATTCTGCCCGATTACAATATTTTTGTGTTCTATTGCCCACCCTTACAAGTGGTTCTGGGAACCCCGGACCCCGATCGCCTAAAATTTTTCCGGGCCGTCAAATACGACCTAAGGAACTATAGTAACCGCCCCGCCATCATCGTTTCTCATTTTTTGCATTTTTCGGCAAAAAAACTAGAATTACGCCCGATTCCCATATTTTCGTGTGCTATACCCACGCCTTCCAATTGGTCCGGGGAGCCGCGGACCCTGATCGCCTAAAATTTTTCCGGACTATCAAATGCGACCTAAGGTACCATAGTCACCGCCCCACCATGATCGTTCCAAATGGTTTGCATTTTTCGGCCAAAAAACCAGAACTCCGTGCGATTTGCATATTTTAGTGTGTTATACGCTTACGCCTTCCGAGTGGTCCCGGGAGCCGTGGACCCCGATCGCCTAAAATTTTCCGGGCCATAAAATACGACCTAAGGAACCATAGTCACTGCCCCGCCATGATCGTTCCTCATTTATTGCGTTTTTCGGCCAAAAAACTAGAATTCCGCTCGATTACCATATTTTTGTGTGCAATACGCCTTCCGAGTGGGCCGGGCTGCCGGACTCTGATCGCCTAAAAAATATCTGGGCCATCAATTAGGACCTAAGGAACCATAGTCACCGCCTCGCCATGATCTTTCCTCATTTTTAGTATTTTTTGGCCAAAAAACTAGATTTCCGCCCGATTCCCATATTTTTATGTGCTATCGCACATGCCTTCCGAGTGGGTCAGGCCCCCCGGAGCCGGATCGCCTAAAAATTTTCCGGACTATCAAATACGACCTAAGGAACCATAGTCACCACCCCGCCATGATCGTTCCTAGTATTTTGCGTTTTTCATCCAAAAAACTAGAATTCCGCGCGATTTCCATATTTTCGTGTGCTTTAGCCCACGCCTTCCAAGGGGTCCCGGGAACACCGAACCCTGATCGCCTTAAAATTTTCTGGGCCATCGAATACGACCTAAGGAACCATAGTAACCACCCCGCCATGATCGTTCCTCATTTTTTGCATTTTTCGGCCAAACAACTAGAATTCCGCGCGATTCCCATATTTTTGTGTGTTATAGCCCACGCCTTCCGAGTGGTCCCGGGACCTCCTGACCCCTATCGCCTAAAATTTTTCCGGACTATCAAATACGACCTAAGGAACCATAGTATCCGCCCCGCCATGATCGTTCCTCATTTTTTGCGTTTTTCGGCCAAACAACTAGAATTCCGCGCGATTCCCATATTTTTGTGTGTTATAGCCCACGCCTTCCGAGTGGTCCCGGGACCTCCGGACCCCTATCGCCTAATATTTTTCCGGACTATCAAATAAGACCAAAGGAACCATAGTCACCGCCCTGTCAAGATCTTTCCACATTTTTTGCATGTTACTGAAAAAGACCTAGAATTTCGCCCGATTCCCATATTTTCGTGTGCTATACCCACGCATTCCGAGTGGTCCCAAAAGCCGCGGACCCCGATCGCCTAAATTTTTCCGGGCAATCAAATACGACCTAAGGAACCATAGTATCCGCCCCGCCATGATCGTTCCTTATTTTTTGCATTTTTCGGCCAAACAACTAGAATTTCGCGCGATTCCCATATTTTTGTGTGTTATAGCCCACACCTTCCGAGTGGTCCCGGGACCTCCTAACCCCTATAGCGTAAAATTTTTCCGGACTATCAAATACGACCTAAGGAACCATAGTAACCACCCCGCCATGATCGTTCCTCATTTTTTGCGTTTTTCGGCCAAACAAATAGAATTCCGCGCGATCCCATATTTTTGTGTGTTATAGCCCACGCCTTCCGAGTGGTCCCGGGTTTTCGGACCCCTATCGCCTAAAATTTTTTCGGACTATCAAATAAGACCTAAGGAACCATAGTCACCGCCCAGCCATGATCGTTCCTAGTTTTTTCTGTTTTTCGGCCAAAAAACTAGAATTCCGAGCGATTCCCATATTTTCGTGTCCTATAGCCCACGCCTTCCAAGTGAACCCGGGAACTCCGGACCCCTCTTGCCTAAAAGTTCTCCGGACCATCAAATACGACCTAAGGAACCATAGTCACCGCCCAGCCTTGATCATTCCTCATTTGTTGCGTTTTTCGGCCAAAAAACTAGAATTCCGCCCGATTACAATATTTTTGTGTGCTATTGCCCACCCTTCCAAGTGGTTCCGGGACCCCCGGACCCCGATCGCCTAAAATTTTTCCGGGCCACCAAATACGACCTAAGGAACCATAGTAACCGCCCCGCCATCATCGTTTCTCATTTTTTGCATTTTTCGGCCAAAAGACTAGAATTACGCCTGATTCCCATATTTTCGTGTGCTATACCCACGCCTTCCAAGTCGTCCGGGGAACCGCGGACCCCGATCACCTAAAAATTTTCCGGACTATCAAATACGACCTAAGGTACCATAGTCACCACCCCACCATGATCGTTCCAAATGCTTTGCATTTTTCGGACAAAAAACAAGAACTCCGCGCGATTTGCATATTTTAGTGTGCTATAGCTTACGCCTTCCGAGTGGTCCCGGGAGCCGTGGACCTCGATCGGCTAAAATTTTCTGGGCCATCAAATATGACCTAAGGAACCATAGTCACCGCCCCGCCATGATCGTTCCTCAAATATTGCATTTTTCGGCCAAAAAACTAGATTTCCGCTCAATTACCATATTTTTGTGTGCTATTGCCCACGCCTTCCGAGTGGGCCGGGCCGCCGATCTCGGATAGCCTAAAAAATTTTCAGGCCATCAATTAAGACCTAAGGAACCATAGTCACCGCCTCGCCATGATCGTTCCTCATTTTTTGCATTTTTTGGCCAAAAATCTAGAATTTCGCCCGATTCCCATATTTTTATGTGCTATCGCCCACGCCTTCCGAGTGGGTCGGGCCCCCTGGAGCCGGATCGCCTAAAAAATTTCCAAACTATCAAATACTACCAATGGAACCATAGTCACCGCCCCGTCATGATCGTTCCAAGTCTTTTGCGTTTTTCAGCCAAAAAACTAGAATTTCGCGCGATTTTCATATTTTCGTGTGCTTTAGCCCACGCCTTCCAAGGGGTCCCGGGAACCCCGAACCCCGATCGCCTAAAACTTTTCCGAGCCATCAAATATGACCTAAGAAACCATAGTAATCACCCCGCCATGATCATTCCTCATGTTTTGTGTGTTATAGCCCACGCCTTCCGAGTGGTCCCGGGACCTCCTGACCCCTATCGCCTAAAATTTTTCCGGACTATCAAATACGACCTAAGGAACCATAGTATCCGCCCCGCCATGATCGTTCTTCATTTTTTGCGTTTTTCGGCCAAACAACTAGAATTCCGCGCGATTCCCATATTTTTGTGTGTTATAGCCCACGCCTTCCGAGTGGTCCTGGGACCTCCGGACCCCTATCGCCTAATATTTTTCCGGACTATCAAATAAGACCAAAGGAACCATAGTCACCGCCCTGTCAAGATCTTTCCACATTTTTTGCATGTTACTGAAAAAGACCTAGAATTTCGCCCGATTCCCATATTTTCGTGTGCTATACCCACGCATTCCGAGTGGTCCCAAAAGCCGCGGACCCCGATCGCCTAAAATTTTTCCGGGCAATTAAATACGACCTAAGGAACCATAGTATCCGCCCCGCCATGATCGTTCCTTATTTTTTGCGTTTTTCGGCCAAACAACTAGAATTTCGCGCGATTCCCATATTTTTGTGTGTTATAGCCCACACCTTCCGAGTGGTCCCCGGACCTCCTAACCCCTATAGCGTAAATTTTTTCCGGACTATCAAATACGACCTAAGGAACCATAGTAACCACCCCACCATGATCGTTCCTCATTTTTTGCATTTTTCGGCCAAACAAATAGAATTCCGCGCGATCCCATATTTTTGTGTGTTATAGCCCACGCCTTCCGAGTGGTCCCGGGTCTCCGGACCCCTATCGCCTAAAATTTTTTCGGACTATCAAATAAGACCTAAGGAACCATAGTCACTGCCCAGCCATGATCGTTCCTAGTTTTTTCTGTTTTTCGGCCAAAAAACTAGAATTCCGAGCGATTCCCATATTTTCGTGTCCTATAGCCCACGCCTTCCAAGTGAACCCGGGAACTCCGGACCCCTCTCGCCTAAAAGTTCTCCGGACTATCAAATACGACCTAAGGAACCATAGTCACCGCCCAGCCTTGATCATTCCTCATTTGTTGCGTTTTTCGGCCAAAAAACTAGAATTCCGCCCGATTACAATATTTTTGTGTGCTATTGCCCACCCTTCCAAGTGGTTCCGGGACCCCCGGACCCCGATCGCCTAAAATTTTTCCGGGCCACCAAATACGACCTAAGGAACCATAGTAACCGCCCCGCCATCATCGTTTCTCATTTTTTGTATTTTTCGACCAAAAAACCTAGAATTACGCCTGATTCCCATATTTTCGTGTGCTATACCCACGCCTTCCAAGTGGTCCGGGGAGCCGCGGACCCCGATCGCCTAAAAATTTTCCGGACTATCAAATACGACCTAAGGTACCATAGTCACCGCCCCACCATGATCGTTCCAAATGCTTTGCATTTTTCGGACAAAAAACAAGAACTCCGCGCGATTTGCATATTTTAGTGTGCTATAGCTTACGCCTTCCGAGTGGTCCCGGGAGCCGTGGACCTCGATCGGCTAAAATTTTTTGGGCCATCAAATATGACCTAAGGAACCATAGTCACCGCCCCGCCATGATCGTTCCTCATATATTGCATTTTTCGGCCAAAAAACTAGAATTCCGCTCAATTACCATATTTTTGTGTGCTATTGCCCACGCCTTCCGAGTGGGCCGGGCCGCCGATCTCGGATAGCCTAAAAAATTTTCAGGCCATCAATTAAGACCTAAGGAACCATAGTCACCGCCTCGCCATGATCGTTCCTCATTTTTTGCATTTTTTGGCCAAAAATCTAGAATTCCGCCCGATTCCCATATTTTTATGTGCTATCGCCCACGCCTTCCGAGTGGGTCGGGCCCCCTGGAGCCGGATCGCCTAAAAATTTTCCAAACTATCAAATACTACCAAAGGAACCATAGTCACCGCCCCGTCATGATCGTTCCAAGTCTTTTGCGTTTTTCAGCCAAAAAACTAGAATTTCGCGCGATTTCCATATTTTCGTGTGCTTTAGCCCACGCCTTCCAAGGGGTCCCGGGAACCCCGAACCCCGATCGCCTAAAACTTTTCCGAGCCATCAAATATGACCTAAGAAACCATAGTAATCACCCCGCCATGATCATTCCTCATGTTTTGTGTGTTATAGCCCACGCCTTCCGAGTGGTCCCGGGACCTCCTGACCCCTATCGCCTAAAATTTTTCCGGACTATCAAATATGACCTAAGGAACCATAGTCACCGCCCCGCCATGATCGTTCCTCATTTATTGCGTTTTTCGGTCAAAAAACTAGAATTCCGCTCGATTACCATATTTTTGTGTGCTATTGCCCACGCCTTCCGAGTGGGCCGGGCCGCCGGTCTCGGATCGCCTAAAATTTTTTCGGGCCATCAATAAAGACCTAAGAAACCATAGTCACCGCCTCGCCATGATCGTTCCACATTTTTTGCATTTTTTTGCCAAAAAACTAGAATTCCGCCCGATTCCCATATTTTTGTGTGCTATCGCCCACGCCTTCCGAGTGGGTCGGGCCCCCCGGAGCCGTATCGCCTAAAAATATTCCGGACTATCAAATACGACCTAAGGAACCATAGTCACCGCCCCGTCATGATCGTTCCTAGTCTTTTGCGTTTTTCAGCCAAAAAACTAGAATTTCGCGCGATTTCCATATTTTCGTGTGCCACGCCTTCCAAGCGGTCCCGGGAACCCCGAACCCCGATCGCCTAAAAATTTTCCGGGCCATCAAATACGACCTAAGGAACCATAGTAACCACCCCGCCATGATCGTTCCTTAGTTTTTGCGTTTTACGGCCAAACAACTAGAATTCCGCGCGATTCCCATTTTTTGTGTGTTATAGCCCACGCCTTCCGAGTGGTCCCGGGACCTCCTGACCCCTATCGCCTAAAATTTTTTCGGATTATCAAATACGACCTAAGGAACCATAGCATCTGCCCCGCCATGATCGTTCCTCATTTTTTGTGTTTTTTGGCCAAACAACTAGAATTCCGCGCGGTCCCATATTTTTGTGTGTTATAGCCCACGCCTTCCGAGTGGTCCCGGGTCTCCAGACCCATATCGCCTAAAAATTTTTCGGACTATCAAATAAGACCTAAGGAACCATAGTCACCGCCCAGTCATGATCGTTCCTAGTTTTTTCTGTTTTTTCGGCCAAAAAACTAGAATTCCGCGCGATTCCCATATTTTCGTGTCCTATAGCCCATGCCTTCCAAGTGAACCCGGGAACTCCGGACCCCTATCGCGTAAAATTTTTCCGGACTATCAAATACGACCTAAGGAACCATTGTCACCGCCTAGCCATGATCATTCCTCATTTGTTGCGTTTTTCGGCCAAAAAACTAGAATTCCGCCCGCTTACAATATTTTTGTGTGCTAGCCCACCCTTCCAAGTGGTTCCGGGATCCCCGGACCCCGATCGCCTAAAATTTTTCCGGGCCGTCAAATACGACCTAAGGAACCATAGTAACCGCCCCGCCATCATCGTTTCTCATTTTTTGCATTTTTCGGCCAAAAAACTAGAATTACGCCCGATTCCCATATTTTCGTGTGCTATACCCACGCCTTCCAAGTGGTCCGGGGAGCCGCGGACCCCGATCGCCTAAAATTTTTCCGGACTATCAAATACGACCTAAGGTACCATAGTCACCGCCCCACCATGATCGTTCCAAATGCTTTGCATTTTTCGGCCAAAAAACTAGAACTCCGCGCGATTTGCATATTTTAGTGTGCTATAGCTTACGCCTTCCGAGTGGTCCCGGGAGCCGTGGACCCCGATCGCCTAAAATTTTCCGGGCCATCAAATACGACCTAAGGAACCATAGTCACCGCCCCGCCTTGATCGTTCCTCATTTATTGCGTTTTTCGGCCAAAAAATTAGAATTTCGCTCGATTACCATATTTTTGTGTGCTATTGCCCACGCCTTCCGAGTGGGCCGGGCCGCCGGTCTCGGATCACCTAAGGAACCATAGTCACTGCCTCGCCATGATCGTTCCTCATTTTTTGCATTTTTTGGCCAAAAAACTAGAATTCCGCCCGATTCCCATATTTTTGTGTGCTATCGCCCACGCCTTCCGAGTGGGTCAGGCCCCCGGAGCCGGATCGCCTAAAAATTTTCCGGACTATCAAATACGACCTAAGGAACCATAGTCACCGCCCCGTCATGATCGTTCCTAGTCTTTTGCGTTTTTCAGCCAAAAAACTAGAATTTCGCGCGATTTCCATATTTTCGTGTGCTTAAGCCCACGCCTTCCAAGGGGTCCCGGGAACCCCGAACCCCGATCGCCTAAAAATTTTCCGGGCCATCAAATACGACCTAAGGAACCATAGTAACCACCCCGCCATGATCGTTCCTTAGTTTTTGCGTTTTTCGGCCAAACAACTAGAATTCCGCGCGATTCCCATTTTTTGTGTGTTATAGCCCACGCCTTCCGAGTGGTCCCAGGACCTCCTGACCCCTATCGCCTAAAAATTTTCCGGACTATCAAATACGACCTAAGGAACCATAGTATCCGCCCCGCCATGATCGTTCCTCATTTTTTGTGTTTTTCGGCCAAACAACTAGAATTCCGCGCGGTCCCATATTTTAGTGTGTTATAGCCCACGCCTTCCGAGTGGTCCCTGGTCTCCAGACCCCTATCGCCTAAAATTTTTTCGGACTATCAAATAAGACCTAAGGAACTATAGTCACCGCCCAGTCATGATCGTTCCTAGTTTTTTCTATTTTTGGGCCAAAAAACTAGAATTCCGCGCGATTCCCATATTTTCGTGTCCTATAGACCATGCCTTCCAAGTGAACCCGGGAACTCCGGACCCCTATCGCCTAAAATTTTTCCGGACAATCAAATACAACCTAAGGAACCATAGTCACCGCCCAGCCCTGATAATTCCTCATTTGTTGCGTTTTTCGGCCAAAAAACTAGAATTCCGCCCGATTACAATATATTTGTGTGCTATTGCCCACCCTTCCAATTGGTTCCGGGACCCCCGGACCCCGATCGCCTAAAATTTTTCCGGGTCGTCAAATACGACCTAAGGAACCATAGTAACAGCCCCGCCATTATCGTTCCTTATTTTTTGCATTTTTCGGCCAAACAACTAGAATTCCGCGCGATTCCCATTTTTTGTGTGTTATAGCCCACGCCTTCCGAGTGGTCCCGGGACCTCCTGACCCCTATCGCCTAAAATTTTTCCGGACTATCAAATACGACCTAAGGAACCATAGTATCCGCCTCGCCATGATCGTTCCTCATTTTTTGTGTTTTTCGGCCAAACAACTAGAATTCCGCGCGGTCCCACATTTTTATGTGTTATAGCCCACGCCTTCCGAGTGGTCCCGGGTCTCCGGACTCCGATCGCCTAAAATTTTTTCGAACAATCAAATAAGATCTAAGGAACCATAGTCACCGCCCACCCATGATCGTTCCTAGTTTTTTCTTTTTTTCGGCCAAAAAACTAGAATTCCGGACTATCAAATACGACCTAAGGTACCATAGTCAACGCCCCGTCATGATCGTTCCTAGTCTTTTGCGTTTTTCAGCCAAAAAACTAGAATTTCGCGCGATTTTCATATTTTCGTGTGCTTAAGCCCACGCCTTCCAAGGGGTCCCGGGAACCCCGAACCCCGATCGCCTAAAAATTTTCCGGGCCATCAAATACGACCTAAGGAACCATAGTAACCACCCCGCCATGATCGTTCCTTAGTTTTTGCGTTTTTCGGCCAAACAACTAGAATTCCGTGCGATTTCCATTTTTTGTGTGTTATAGCCCATGCCTTCCAAGTGGTCCCAGGACCTCCTGACCTCTATCGCCTAAAATTTTTCCGGACTATCAAATACGACCTAAGGAACCATAGTATCCGCCCCGCCATGATCGTTTCTCATTTTTTGCGTTTTTCGGCCAAACAACTAGAATTCCGTGCGATTCCCATATTTTTGTGTGTTATAGCCCACGCCTTCCGAGTGATCCCGGGACCTCTGGACCCCTATCGCCTAATATTTTTACGGACTATCAAATAAGGCCTAAGGAACCATAGTCACCACCCCGCCATGATCGTTCCTCATTTTTTGCGTTTTTCGGCCAAACAACTAGAATTCCGCGCGATTCCCATATTTTTAGTGGTCCCAAGAGCCGCGGACCCCGATCGCCTAAAAATTTTCCGGGCCATCAAATACGACCTAAGGAACCATAGTAACCGCCCCGCCATCATCGTTTCTCATTTTTTGCATTTTTCGGACAAAAGACTAGAATTACGCCCGATTCCCATATTTTCGTGTGCTATACCCACGCCTTCCAAGTGGTCCGGGGAACCGCGGACCCCGATGGCCTAAAACTTTTCCGGACTATCAAATACGACCTAAGGTACCATAGTCCCCGCCCCACCATGATCGGTCCAAATGCTTTGCATTTTTCGGCCAAAAAACTAGAACTCCGCGCGATTTGCATATTTTAGTGTGCTATAGCTTACGCCTTCCGAGTGGTCCCGGGAGCCGGGACCCCGATCGCCTAAAATTTTCCGGGCCATCAAATATGACCCAAGGAACCATAGTAACCACCCCGCCATGATCGTTCCTCATTTTTGCATTTTTCGGCCAAACACCTAGAATTCAGCGCGATTCCCATATTTTTGTGTGTTATAGCCCACGCCTTCCGAGTGGTCCCGGGACCTCCTGACCCCTATCGCCTAAAATTTTTCCGGACTATCAAATACGACCTAAGGAACCATAGTATCCGCCCCGCCATGATCATTCCTCATTTTTTGTGTTTTTCGGCCAAACAACTAGAATTCCGCGCGATTCCCATATTTTTGTGTGTTATAGCCCACGCCTTCCGAGTGGTCCCGGGACCTCCTGACTCCTATCGCCTAAAATTTTTCTGGACTATCAAATACGACCTAAGGAACCATAGTATCCGCCCCGCCATGATCGTTCCTCATTTTTTGTGTTTTTCGGCCAAACAACTAGAATTCCGCGCGGTTCCATATTTTTGTGTGTTATAGCCCACGCCTTCCGAGTGGTCCCGGGTCTCTGGACCCCTATCGCCTAAAATATTTTCGGACTATCAAATAAGACCTAAGGAACCATAGTCACCGCCCAGCCATGATCGTTCCTAGTTTTTTCTGTTTTTCGGCCAAAAAACTAGAATTCCGGACTATCAAATAAGACCAAAGGTACCATAGTCAACGCCCCGTCACGATCGTTCCTAGTCTTTTGCGGTTTTCAGCCAAAAAACTAGAATTTCGCGCGATTTCCATATTTTCGTGTGCTTAAGCCCACGCCTTCTAAGGGGTCCCGGGAACCCCGAACCCCGATCGCCTAAAAATGTTCTGGGCCATCAAATACGACCTAAAGAACCATAGTAACCACCCCGCCATGATCGTTCCTTAGTTTTTGCGTTTTTCGGCCAAACAAAAAGAATTCCGTGTGATTCCCATTTTTTGTGTGTTATAGCCCACGCCTTCCGAGTGGCCCCGGGACCTCCTGACCTCTATCGCCTAAAATTATTCCGGACTATCAAATACGACCTAAGGAACTATAGTATCCGCCCCGCCATGATCGTTCCTCATTTTTTGCGTTTTTCGGCAAAACAACTAGAATTCCGCGCGATTCCCATATTTTTGTGTGTTATAGCCCACGCCTTCCGAGTGATCCCGGGACCTCTGGACCCCTATCGCCTAATATTTTTACGGACTATCAAATAAGGCCTAAGGAACCATAGTCACCACCCCGCCATGATCGTTCCTCATTTTTTGCGTTTTTCGGCCAAACAACTAGAATTGTGCGCGATTCCCATATTTTTATGTGTTATAGCCCACGCCTTCCGAGTGGTCCCGGGACCTCCGGACCCCTATCGCCTAATATTTTTCCAAACTATCAAATAAGACCAAAGGAACCATAGTCACCGCCCTGTCAAGATCTTTCCACATTTTTTGCATGTTACTGAAAAAGACCTAGAATTACGCCCGATTCCCATATTTTTGTGTGCTATACCCACGCCTTCCGAGTGGTCCCAAGAGCCGCGGACCCCGATCGCCTAAAAAATTTTTCGGGCCGTCAAATACGACCTAAGGAACCATAGTAACCGCCCCGCCATCATCGTTTCTCATTTTTCGCATTTTTCGGCTAAAAGACTAGAATTACGTCCGATTCCCATATTTTCGTGTGCTATACCCACGCCTTCCAAGTGGTCCGGGGAACCGCGGACCCCGATGGCCTAAAAATTTTCCGGACTATCAAATACGACCTAAGGAACCATAGTAACCGCCCCGCCATCATCGTTTCTCATTTTTTGCATTTTTCGGCCAAAAAACTAGAATTACTCCCGATTCCCATATTTTCGTGTGCTTTAGCCCAGGCCTTCCAAGGGGTCCCGGGAACCCCGAACCCCGATCGCCTAAAAATTTTCTGGGCCATCAAATACGACCTAAGGAACCATAGTAACCACCCCGCCATGATCGTTCCTCATTTTTTACGTTTTTCGGCCAAACAACTAGAATTCCGCGCGATTCCCATATTTTTGTGTGTTATAGCCCACGCCTTCCGAGTGGTCCCGGGACCTCCTGACCCCTATCGCCTAATATTTTTCCGGACTATCAAATACGACCTAAGGAACCATAGTATCCGCCCCGCCATGATCGTTCCTCATTTTTTGCGTTTTTCGGCCAAACAACTAGAATTCCGCGCGATTCCCATATTTTTGTGTGTTATAGCCTACGCCTTCCGAGTGGTCCCGGGACCTCCGGACCCCTATCGCCTAATATTTTTCTGCACTATTAAATAAGACCAAAGGAACCATAGTCACCGCCCTGTCAAGATCTTTCCACATTTTTTTGCATGTTACTGAAAAAGACCTAGAATTTCGCCCGATTCCCATATTTTCGTGTGCTATACCCACGCATTCCGAGTGGTCCCAAGAGCCGCGGACCCCGATCGCCAAAAAATTTTCCGGGCAATCAAATACGACCTAAGGAACCATAGTATCCGCCCCGCCATGATCGTTCCTTATTTTTTGCGTTTTTCGGCCAAACAACTAGAATTCCGCGCGATTCCCATATTTTAGTGTACTATATATCCCACACCTTCCGAGTGGTCCCGGGACCGCCTGACCCCTATCGCCTAAAATTTTTCCGGACTATCAAATACGACCTAAGGAACCATAGTATCCGCTCCACCATGATCGTTCCTCATTTTTTGTGTTTTTCGGCCAAACAACTAGAATTCCGCGCGGTCTCATATTTTTATGTGTTTTAGCCCACGCCTTCCGAGTGGTCCCGGGTCTCCAGACCCCTATCACCTAAAATTTTTTCGGACTATCAAATAAGACCTAAGGAACCATAGTCACCGCCCAGTCATGATCGTTCCTAGTTTTTTCTGTTTTTCGGCCAAAAAACTAGAATTCCGCGTGATTCCCATATTTTCGTGTCCTATAGCCCACGCCTTCCAAGTGAACTCGGGAACTCCGGACCCCTATCGCCTAAAATTTTTCCGGACTATCAAATACGACCTAAGGAACCATAGTCACCGCCCAGCCATGGTCATTCCTCATTTTTTGTGTTTTTCGGCCAAACAACTAGAATTCTGCGCGATCCCATATTTTTGTGTGTTATAGCCCACACCTTCCGAGTGGTCCTGGGTCTCCGGACTCCTATCGCCTAAAATTTTTTCGGACTATCAAATAAGACCTAAGGAACCATAGTCACCGCCCAGCCATGATCGTTCCTAGTTTTTTCTGTTTTTCGGCCAAAAAACTAGAATTCCGCGCGATTCCCATGTTTTCGTGTCCTATAGCCCACGCCTTCCAAGTGAACCCGGGAACTCCGGACCCCTATCGCCTAAAATTTTTTCGGACTATCAAATATGACCTAAGGAACCATAGTCACCTCCCAGCCATGATCATTCCTCATTTGTTGCGTTTTTTGGCCAAAAAACTAGAATTCCGCCCGATTACAATATTTTTGTGTGCTATTGCCCACCCTTCCAAGTGGTTCCGGGATCCCCGAACCCCGATCGCCTAAAATTTTTCTGGGCCGTCAAATACGACCTAAGGAACCATAGTAACCGCCCCGCCATCATCGTTTCTCATTTTTTGCATTTTTCGGCCAAAAAACTAGAATTACGCCCGATTCCCATATTTTCGTGTGCTATACCCACGCCTTCCAAGTGGTCCGGGGAGCCGCGGACCCCGATCGCCTAAAAATTTTTCGGACTATCAAATACGACCTAAGGTACCATAGTCACCGCCCCACCATGATCGTTCCAAATGATTTGCGTTTTTCGGCCAAAAAAATAGAACTCTGCGCGATTTGCATATTTTAGTGTGCTATAGCTTACACCTTCCGAGTGGTCCCGGGAGCCGTGGACCCCTGTCACCTAAAATTTTTCCGAGCCATCAAATACAACCTGAGGAACCATAGTCACCGCCCCGCCATGATCGTTCCTCATTTATTGCGTTTTTCGGCCAAAAAACTAAAATTCCGCTCGATTACCATATTTTTGTGTGCTATTGCCCACGCCTTCCGAGTGGGCCGGGCCGCCGGTCTCGGATCACCTAAAAAATTTTCGGGACATCAATTAAGACCTAAGGAACTATAGTCACCGCCTCGCCATGATCGTTCCTCATTTTTTGCATTTTTTGGCCAAAAAACTTGAATTCCGCGCGATTCCCATATTTTTGTGTGTTATATAGCCCACACCTTCCGAGTGGTCCCGGGACCTCCGGACCCCTATCGCCTAAAATTTTTCCGAACTATAAAATACGACCTAAGGAACCATAGTATCCACCCCGCCATGATCGTTCCTCACTTTTTGTGTTTTTTGGCCAAACAACTAGAATTCCGCGCGATCCCATATTTTTGTGTGTTATAGCCCACGCCTTCCAAGTGGTCCCGGGTCTCCGGACCCCTATCGCCTAAAATTTTTTCGGACTATCTAATAAGACCAAAGGAACCATAGTCACCGCCCAGCCATGATCGTTCCTAGTTTTTTCTGTTTTTCGGCCAAAAAACTAGAATTCCGCGCGATTCCCATATTTTCGTGTCCTATAGCCCATGCCTTCCAAGTGAACCCGGGAACTCCGGACCCCTATCGCCTAAAATTTTTCCGGACTATCAAATATGACCTAAGGAACCATAGTCACCTCCCAGCCATGATCATTCCTCATTTGTTGCGTTTTTTGGCCAAAAAACTTGAATTCCGCCCGATTACAATATTTTTGTGTGCTATTGCCCACCCTTCCAAGTGGTTCCGGGATCACCGAACCCCGATCGCCTAAAAATTTTCCGGGCCGTCAAATACGACCTAAGGAACCATAGTAACCGCCCCGCTATCATCGTTTCTCATTTTTTGCATTTTTCGGCCAAAAAACTAGAATTACGCCCGATTCCCATATTTTCGTGTGCTATACCCACGCCTTCCAAGTGGTCCGGGGAGCCGCGGACCCCGATCGCCTAAAAATTTTCCGGACTATCAAATACGACCTAAGGTACCATAGTCACCGCCCCACCATGATCGTTCCAAATGCTTTGCATTTTTCGGCCAAAAAAATAGAACTCTGCGTGATTTGCATATTTTAGTGTGCTATAGCTTACACCTTCCGAGTGGTCCCGGGAGCCGTGGACCCCTATCACCTAAAATTTTTCCGAGCCATCAAATACAACCTAAGGAACCATAGTCACCGCCCCGCCATGATCGTTCCTCATTTATTGCGTTGTTCGGCCAAAAAACTAAAATTCCGCTCGATTACCATATTTTTGTGTGCTATTGCCCACGCCTTCCGAGTGGGCCGGGCCGCCGGTCTCGGATGACCTAAAAAATTTTCGGGACATCAATTAAGACCTAAGGAACTATAGTCACCGCCTCGCCATGATCGTTCCTTATTTTTTGCGTTTTTCGGCCAAACAACTAGAATTCCGCGCGATTCCCATATTTTTTTGTGTTATATAGCCCACACCTTCCGAGTGGTCCCGGGACCTCCGGACCCCTATCGCCTAAAATTTTTCCAAACTATAAAATACGACCTAAGGAACCATAGTATCCGCGCCGCCATGATCGTTCCTCATTTTTTGTGTTTTTCGGCCAAACAACTAGAATTCTGCGCGATCCCATATTTTTGTGTGTTATAGCCCACGCCTTCCGAGTGGTCCCGGGTCTCCGGACCTCTATCGCCTAAATTTTTTTCAGACTATCAAATAAGACCTAAGGAACCATAGTCACCGCCCAGCCATGATCGTTCCTAGTTTTTTCCTTTTTCGGCCAAAAAACTAGAATTCCGCGCGATTCCCATATTTTCGTGTCCTATAGCCCACGCCTTCCAAGTGAACCCGGGAACTCCGGACCCCTATCGCCTAAAATTTTTCCGGACTATCAAATATGACCTAAGGAACCATAGTCACCTCCCAACCATGATCATTCCTCATTTGTTGCGTTTTTTGGCCAAAAAACTAAAATTCCGCCCGATTACAATATTTTTGTGTGCTATTACCCACCCTTCCAAGTGGTTCCGGGATCCCCGGACCCCGATCGCCTAAAATTTTTCCGGGCCATCAAATACGACCTAAGGAACCATAGTAACCGCCCCGCCATCATCGTTTCTCATTTTTTGCATTTTTCGGCAAAAAAACTAGAATTACGCCCGATTCCCATATTTTCGTGTGCTATACCCACACCTTCCAAGTGGTCCGGGGAGTCGCGGACCCCGATCGCCTAAAATTTTTCCGGGCCATCAAATATGACCTAAGGAACCATAGTCACCACCCCGCCATGATCGTTCCTCATTTATTGCGTTTTTCGGCCAAAAAACTAGAATTCCGCTCGATTACCATATTTTTGTGTGCTATTGCCCACGCCTTCCGAGTGGGCCGGGCCGCCGGTCTCGGATCACCTAAAAAATTTTCGGGACATCAATTAAGACCTAAGGAACTATAGTCACCGCCTCGCCATGATCGTTCCTCATTTTTTGCATTTTTTGGCCAAAACACTAGAATTCCGCCCGATTCCCATATTTTTGTGTGCTATCGCCCACGCCTTCCGAGTGGGTCGGGCCCCCCGGAGCCGGATCGCCTAAAAAATTTTCGGACTATCAAATACGACCTAAGGAACCATAGTCACCGCCCGCCATGATCGTTCCTAGTCTTTTGCATTTTTCAGCCAAAAAACTAGAATTTTGCGCAATTTCCATATTTTCGTGTGCTTTAGCCCACGCCTTCCAAGGGGTCCCGGGAACCCCGAACCCCGATCGCCTAAAATTTTCCGGGCCATCAAATATGACCTAAGGAACCATAGTAACCACCCCGCCATGATCGTTCCTCATTTTTGTGTTTTTCGGCCAAACAACTAGAATTCAGCGCGATTCCCATATTTTTGTGTGTTATAGCCCACGCCTTCCGAGTGGTCCCGGGACCTCCTGACCCCTATCGCCTAAAATTTTTACGGACTATCAAATAAGGCCTAAGGAACCATAGTCACCACCCCGCCATGATCGTTCCTCATTTTTTGCATTTTTCGGCCAAAAAACAAGAATTTCGCGCGATTTCCATATTTTCGTGTGCTTTAGCCCACGCCTTCCAAGGGGTCCCGGGAACCCCGAACCCCGATCGCCTAAAAATTTTCTGGGCCATCAAATACGACCTAAGGAACAATAGTAACCACCCCGCCATGATCGTTCCTCATTTTTTTGCGTTTTTCGGCCAAACAACTAGAATTCCGCGCGATTCCCATATTTTTGTGTGTTATAGCCCACGCCTTCCGAGTGGTCCCGGGACCTCCTGACCCCTATCGCCTAATATTTTTTCGGACTATCAAATACGACCTAAGGAACCATAGTATCCGCCCCGCCATGATCGTTCCTCATTTTTTGCGTTTTTCGGCCAAACAACTAGAATTCCGCGCGATTCCCATATTTTTGTGTGTTATAGCCTACGCCTTCCGAGTGGTCCCGGGACCTCCGGACCCCTATCGCCTAATATTTTTCTGGACTATCAAATAAGACCAAAGGAACCATAGTCACCTCCCTGTCAAGATCTTTCCACATTTTTTGCATGTTACTGAAAAAGACCTAGAATTACGCCCGATTCCCATATTTTCGTGTGCTATACCCACGCCTTCCAAGTGGTCCGGGGAGCCGCGGACCCCGATCGCCTAAAAATTTTCCGGACTATCAAATAAAACCTACGGTACCATAGTCCCCGCCCCACCATGATCGTTCCAAATGCTTTGCATTTTTCGGCCAAAAAAATAGAACTCTGCGCGATTTGCATATTTTAGTGTGCTATAGCTTACATCTTCCGAGTGGTCCCGGGAGCCGTGGACCCCTATCACCTAAAATTTTTCCGGGCCATCAAATACGACCTAAGGAACCATAGCCACCGCCCCGCCATGATCGTTCCTCATTTATTGCATTTTTCGGCCAAAAAACTAGAATTCCGGTCGATTACCATAGTTTTATGTGCTATTGCCCACGCCTTCCGAGTGGGCCGGGCCGCCGGTCTCGGATCACCTAAAAAATTTTCGGGACATCAATTAAGACCTAAGGAACTATAGTCACTGCCTCTCCATGATCGTTCCTCATTTTTTGAATTTTTTGGCCAAAAACCTAGAATTCCGCGCGATTCCCATATTTTTGTGTGTTATATAGCCCACACCTTCCGAGTGGTCCCGTGACCTCCGGACCCCTATCACCTAAAATTTTTCCGGACTATAAAATACGACCTAAGGAACCATAGTATCCGCCCCGCCATGATCGTTCCTCATTTTTTGTGTTTTTCGGCAAAACAACTAGAATTCCGCGCGATCCCATATTTTTGTGTGTTATAGCCCACGCCTTCCGAGTGGTCCCGGGTCTCCGGACCCCTATCGCCTAAAATTTTTTCAGACTATCAAATAAGACTTAAGGAACCATATTCACCGCCCAGCCATGATCGTTCCTAGTTTTTTCTGTTTTTCGGCCAAAAAACTAGAATTCCGCGCGATTCCCATATTTTCGTGTCCTATAGCCCACGCCTTCCAAGTGAACCCGGGAACTCCGGACCCCTATCGCCTAAAATTTTTCCGGACTATCAAATATGGCCTAAGGAACCATAGTCACCTCCCAGACATGATCATTCCTCATTTGTTGCATTGTTTGGCCAAAAAACTAGAATTCCGCCCGATTACAATATTTTTGTGTGCTATTGCCCACCCTTCCAAGTGGTTCCGGGATCCCCGGACCCCGATCCCCTAAAATTTTTCCGGGCCATCAAATACGACCTAAGGAACCATAGTAACCGCCCCGCCATCATCGTTTCTCATTTTTTGCATTTTTCGGCCAAAAAACTAGAATTACGCCCGATTCCCATATTTTCGTGTGCTATTCCCACGCCTTCCAAGTGGTCCGGGGAGCCGCGGACCACGATTGCCTAAAAATTTTTCGGACTATCAAATACAACCAAAGGTACCATAGTCACTGCCCCACCATGATCGTTCCAAATGCTTTGCATTTTTCGGCCAAAAAACTAGAACTCTGCGCGATTTGCATATTTTAGTGTGCTATAGCTTACGCCTTCCGAGTGGTCCCGGGAGCCGTGGACCCCGATCGCCTAAAATTTTCCGGGCCATCAAATATGACCTAAGGAACCATAGTCACCACCCCGCCATGATCGTTCCTCATTTATTGTGTTTTTCGGCCAAAAAACTAGAATTCCGCTCGATTACCATATTTTTGTGTGCTATTGCCCACGCCTTCCGAGTGGGCCGGGCCGCCGGTCTCGGATCACCTAAAAAATTTCGGGACATCAATTAAGACCTAAGGAACTATAGTCACCGCCTCGCCATGATCGTTCCTCATTCTTTGCATTTTTTGGCCAAAAAACTAGAATTCTGCGCGATTCCCATATTTTTGTGTGTTATATAGCCCACACCTTCCGAGTGGTCCCGGGACCTCCGGACCCCTATCGCCTAAAATTTTTCCGGACTATAAAATATGACCTAAGGAACCATAGTATCCGCCCCGCCATGATCGTTCCTCATTTTTTGTGTTTTTCGGCCAAACCACTAGAATTCCGCGCGATCCCATATTTTTGTGTGTTATAGCCCACGCCTTCCGAGTGGTCCCGGGTCTCCGGACCTCTATCGTCTAAAATTTTTTCAGACTATCAAATAAGACCTAAGGAACCATAGTCACCGCCCAGCCATGATCGTTCCTAGTTTTTTCTGTTTTTCGGCCAAAAAACTAGAATTCCGCGCGATTCCCATATTTTCGTGTCCTATAGCCCACTCCTTCCAAGTGAACCCGGGAACTCCGGACCCCTATCGCCTAAAATTTTTCCGGACTATCAAATATGACCTAAGGAACCATAGTCACCTCCCAGCCATGATCATTCCTCATTTGTTGCATTTTTTGGCCAAAAAACTAGAATTCCGCCCGATTACAATATTTTTGTGTGCTATTGCCCACCCTTCCAAGTGGTTCCGGGATCCCCGGACCCCGATCGCCTAAAATTTTTCCGTGCCGTCAAATACGACCTAAGGAACCATAGTAACCGCCCCGCCATCATCGTTTCTCATTTTTTGCATTTTTCGGCCAAAAAACTAGAATTACGCCCGATTCCCATATTTTCGTGTGCTATTCCCACGCCTTCCAAGTGGTCCGGGGAGCCGCGGACCACGATTGCCTAAAAATTTTCCGGACTATCAAATACAACCAAAGGTACCATAGTCACCGCCCCACCATGATCGTTCCAAATGCTTTGCATTTTTCGGCCAAAAAACTAGAACTCCGCGCGATTTGCATATTTTAGTGTGCTATAGCTTACGCCTTCCGAGTGGTCCCGGGAGCCGTGGACCCCGATCGCCTAAAATTTTCCGGGCCATCAAATATGACCTAAGGAACCATAGTCACCGCCCCGCCATGATCGTTCCTCATTTATTGCGTTTTTCGGCCAAAAAACTAGAATTCCGCTCGATTACCATATTTTTGTGTGCTATTGCCCACGCCTTCCGAGTGGGCCGGGCCGCCGGTCTCGGATCACCTAAAAAAATTTTGGGCCATCAATTAAGACCTAAGGAACCATGGTGACCGCCTCACCATGATCGTTCCTCATTTTTTGCATTTTTTGGCCAAAAAACTAGAATTTCGCCCGATTCCCATATTTTTGTGTGCTATCGCCCACGCCTTCCGAGTGGGTCGGGCCCCCCGGAGCCGGATCGCCTAAAAATTTTCCGGACTATCAAATACTACCTAAGGAACCATAGTCACTGCCCCGTCATGATCGTTCCTAGTCTTTTGCGTTTTTCAGCCAGAAAACTATAATTTCGTGCGATTTCCATATTTTCGTGTGCTTTAGCCCACGCCTTCCAAGGGGTCCCAGGAACCCCGAACCCCGATCGCCTAAAAATTTTCCGGGCCATCAAATACGACCTAAGGAACCATAGTAACCACCCTGCCATGATCGTTCCTCATTTTTTGCATTTTTCGGCAAAACAACTAGAATTCTGTGCGATTCCCATTTTTTGTGTGTTATAGCCCACGCCTTCCGAGTGGTCCCGGGACCTCCTGACCCCTATCGCCTAAAATTTTTCCGGATTATCAAATATGACCTAAGGAACCATAGTATCCGCCCCGCCATGATCGTTCCTCATTTTTTGCATTTTTAGGCCAAACAACTAGAATTCCGCGCGATTCCCATATTTTTGTGTGTTATAGCCCATGCCTTCTGAGTGGTCCCGGGACCTCCTGACCCCTATCGCCTAATATTTTTCCGGACTATCAAATACGACCTAAGGAACCATAGTATCCGCCCCGCCATGATCGTTCCTCATTTTTTGCGTTTTTCAGCCAAACAACTAGAATTCCGCGCGATTCCCATATTTTTGTGTGTTATAGCCCACGCCTTCCGAGTGGTCCCGGGACCTCCGGACCTCTATCGCCTAATATATTTCCGGACTATCAAATAAGACCAAAGGAACCATAGTCACCGCCCTGTCAAGATCTTTCCACATTTTTTGCATGTTACTAAAAAAGACCTAGAATTACGCCCGATTCCCATATTTTCGAGTGCTATACCCACGCCTTCCAAGTGGTCCGGGGAGCCGCGGAACCCCGATGGCCTAAAATTTTTCCAGACTATCAAATACGACCTAAGGTACCATAGTCACCGCCCCACCATGATCGGTCCAAATGCTTTGCATTTTTTGGCCAAAAAACTAGAACTCCCCGCGATTTGCATATTTTAGTGTGCTATAGTTTACGCCTTCCGAGTGGTCCCGGGAGCCGTGGACCCCGATCGCCTAAAATTTTCCGGGCCATCAAATATGACCTAAGGAACAATAGTAACCACCCCGCCATGATCGTTCCTCATTTTTGCGTTTTTCGGCCAAACAACTAGAATTCAGCGCGATTCCCATATTTTTGTGTGTTATAGCCCACGCCTTCCGAGTGGTCCCGGGACCTCCTGACCCCTATCGCCTAAAATTTTTCCGGACTATCAAATACGACCTAAGGAACCATTGTATGCGCCCTACCATGATCGTTCCTCATTTTTTGCGTTTTTCGGCCAAACAACTAGAATTCCGCGCGATTCCCATATTTTTGTGTGTTATAGCCCACGCCTTCCGAGTGTTCCCGGGACCTCCGGACCCCTATTGCCTAATATTTTTCCGGACTATCAAATAAGACCAAAGGAACCATAGTCACCGCCCTGTCAAGATCTTTCCACATTTTTTGCATGTTACTGAAAAAGACCTAGAATTTCGCCTGATTCCCATATTTTCGTGTGCTATACCCACGCATTCCGAGAGGTCCCAAGAGCCGCGAACCCCGATCGCCTAAAAATTTTCCGGGCAATCAAATACGACCTAAGGAACCATAGTATCCGCCCCGCCATGATCGTTCCTTATTTTTTGCGTTTTTCGGCCAAACAACTAGAATTCCGCGCGATTCCCATATTTTAGTGTGTTATATAGCCCACACCTTCCGAGTGGTCCCGGGACCTCCGGACCCCTTTCGCCTAAAATTTTTCCGGACTATCAAATACGACCTAAAGAACCGTAGTATCTGCCCCGCCATGATCGTTCCTCATTTTTTGCGTTTTTAGGCCAAACAACTAGAATTCCGCGCGATTCCCATATTTTTGTGTGTTATAGCCCACGCCTTCCGAGTGATCCCGGGACCTCCGGACCCCTATCGCCTAATATTTTTACGGACTATCAAATAAGGCCTAAGGAACCATAGTCACCGCCCCGCCATGATCGTTCCTCATTTTTTGCGTTTTTCGGCCAAGCAACTAGAATTACGCGCGATTCCCATATTTTTGTGTGTTATAGCCCACGCCTTCCGAGTGGTCCCGGGACCTCCGGACCTCTATCGCCTAATATATTTCCGGACTATCAAATAAGACCAAAGGAACCATAGTCACCGCCCTGTCAAGATCTTTCCACATTTTTTGCATGTTACTGAAAAAGACCTAGAATTACACCCGATTCCCATATTTTCGTGTGCTATACCCACGCCTTCCAAGTGGTCCGGGGAGCCGCGGACCCTGATGGCCTAAAATTTTTCCAGACTATCAAATACGACCTAAGGTACCATAGTCACCGCCCCACTATGATCGGTCCAAATGCTTTGCATTTTTCGGCCAAAAAACTAGAACTCCGCGCGATTTGCATATTTTAGTGTGCTATAGTTTACGCCTTCCGAGTGGTCCCGGGAGCCGTGGACCCCGATCGCCTAAAATTTTCCGGGCCATCAAATATGACCTAAGGAACCATAGTAACCACCCCGCCATGATCGTTCCTCATTTGTTGCGTTTTTCGGCCAAAAAACTAGAATTCCGCCCGATTACAATATTTTTGTGTGCTATTGCCCACCCTTCCAAGTGGTTCCGGGATCCCCGGACCCCGATCGCCTAAAAATTTTCCGGGCCATCAAATACGACCTAAGGAACCATAGTAACCGCCCCGCCATCATCGTTTCTCATTTTTTGCATTTTTCGGCCAAAAAACTAGAATTACGCCCGATTCCCATATTTCGTGTACTATACCCACGCCTTCCAAGTGGTCCGGGGAGCCGCGGACCCCGATCGCCTAAAAATTTTTCGGACTATCAAATACGACGTAAGGTACCATAGTCACCGCCCCACCATGATCGTTCCAAATGCTTTGCATTTTTCGGCCAAAAAAATAGAACTCCGTACGATTTTCATATTTTAGTGTGCTATAGCTTACACCTTCCGAGTGGTCCCGGGAGCCGTGGACCCCGATCGCCTAAAATTTTTCCGAGCCATCAAATACGACCTAAGGAACCATAGTCACCGCCCCGCCATGATCGTTCCTCATTTATTGCATTTTTCGGCCAAAAAACTAGAATTCCGCTCGATTACCATATTTTTGTGTGCTATTGCCCACGCCTTCCGAGTGGGCCGGGCCGCCGGTCTCGGATCACCTAAAAAAATTTCAGGACATCAATTAAGACCTAAGGAACTATAATCACCGCCTCGCCATGATCGTTCCTCATTTTTTGCATTTTTTGGCCAAAAAACTAGAATTCCGCCCGATTCCCATATTTTTGTGTGCTATCGCCCACGCCTTCCGAGTGGTCCCGGGAACCCCGAACCCCGATCGCCTAAAATTTTCCGGGCCATCAAATATGACATAAGGAACCATAGTAACCACCCCGCCATGATCGTTCCTCACTTTTGCGTTTTTCGGCCAAACAACTAGAATTCAGCGCGATTCCCATATTTTTGTGTGTTATAGCCCACGCCTTCCGAGTGGTCCCGGGACCTCCTGACCCCAATCGCCTAAAATTTTTACGGACTATCAAATAAGGCCTAAGGAACCATAGTCACCGCCCCGCCATGATCGTTCCTCATTTTTTGCATTTTTCGGCCAAACAACTAGAATTCCGCGCGATTCCCATATTTTTGTGTGTTATAGCCCACGCCTTCCGAGCGGTCCCGGGACCTCCTGATCCCTATCGCCTAATATTTTTCCGGACTATCAAATACGACCTAAGGAACCATAGTATCCGCCCCGCCATGATCGTTCCTCATTTTTTGCGTTTTTCGGCCAAACAACTAGAATTCCGCGCGATTCCCATATTTTTGTGTGTTATATAGCCCACACCTTCCGAGTGGTCCCGGGATCTCCGGACCCCTATCGCCTAAAATTTTTCCGGACTATCAAATACGACCTAAGGAACCATAGTATCCACCCTGCAATGATCGTTCCTCATTTTTTGTGTTTTTCGGCCAAACAACTAGAATTCCGCGCGATCCCATATTTTTGTGTGTTATAGCCCACGCCTTCCGAGTGGTCCCGGGTCTCCGGACCCCTATCGCCTAAAATTTTTTCGGACTATCAAATAAGACCTAAGGAACCATAGTCACCGCCCAGCCATGATCGTTCCTAGTTTTTTCTGTTTTTCGGCCAAAAAACTAGAATTCCGCGCGATTCCCATATTTTCGTGTCCTATAGCCCACGCCTTCCAAATGAACCCGGGAACTCCGGACCCCTATCGCCTAAAAATTTTCCGGACTATCAAATATGACCTAAGGAACCATAGTCACCACCCAGCCATGATCATTCCTCATTTGTTGCATTTTTCGGCCAAACAACTAGAATTCCGTGCGATTCCCATATTTTTGTGTGTTATAGCCCACGCCTTCCGAGTGTTCCCGGGACCTCCGGACCCCTATCGCCTAATATTTTTCCGGACTATCAAATAAGACCAAAGGAACCATAGTCACCGCCCTGTCAAGATCTTTCCACATTTTTTGCATTTACTGAAAAAGACCTAGAATTTCGCCCGATTCCCATATTTTCGTGTGCTATACCCATGCATTCCGAGTGGTCCCAAGAGCCGCGGACCCCGATAGCCTAAAAAATTTCCGGGCAATCAAAAACGACCTAAGGAACCATAGTATCCGCTCCGCCATGATCGTTCCTCATTTTTTGCATTTTTCGGCCAAACAACTAGAATTCCGCGCGATTCCCATATTTTTGTGTGTTATATAGCCCACACCTTCCGAGTGGTCCCGGGACCTCCGGACCCCTATCGCCTAAAATTTTTTCGGACTATCAAATACGACCTAAGGAACCATAGTATCCGCCCCGCCATGATCGTTCCTTATTTTTTGCTTTTTTCGGCCAAACAACTAGAATTCCGCGCGATTCCCATATTTTTGTGTGTTATAGCCCACGCCTTCCGAGTGGTCCCGGGACCTCCTGACCCCTATCGCCTAATATTTTTTCGGACTATCAAATACGACCTAAGGAACCATAGTATCCGCCCCGCCATGATCGTTCCTCATTTTTTGCGTTTTTCGGCCAAACAACTAGAATTCCGCGCGATTCCCATATTTTTGTGTGTTATATAGCCCACACCTTCCGAGTGGTCCCGGGACCTCCGGACCCCTATCGCCTAAAATTTTTCCGGACTATCAAATAAGACCTAAGGAACCATAGTATCCGCCCCGCCATGATCGTTCCTTATTTTTTGCGTTTTTCGGCCAAACAACTAGAATTCCGCGCGATTCCCATATTTTTGTGTGTTATAGACCATGCCTTCCGAGTGGTCCCGGGACCTCCTGACCCCTATCGCCTAATATTTTTCCGGACTATCAAATACGACCTAAGGAACCATAGTATCCGCCCCGCCATGACCGTTCCTCATTTTTTGCGTTTTTCGGCCAAACAACTAGAATTCCGCGCGATTCCCATATTTTTGTGTGTTATAGCCTACGCCTTCCGAGTGGTCCCGGGACCTCCGGACCCCTATCGCCTAATATTTTTCTGGACTATCAAATAAGACCAAAGGAACCATAGTCACCGCCCTGTCAAGATCTTTCCATATTTTTTGCATGTTACTGAAAAAGACCTAGAATTACGCCCGATTCCCATATTTTTGTGTGCTATACCCACGCCTTCCAAGTGGTCCGGGGAGCCGCGGACCCCGATCGCCTAAAAATTTTCCGGACTATCAAATACGACCTAAGGTACCATAGTCACCGCCCCGCCATGATCGTTTTAAATGCTTTGCATTTTTCGGCCAAAAAACTAGAACTCCGCGCGATTTGCATATTTTAGTGTGCTATAGCTTACGCCTTCCGAGTGGTCCCGGGAGCCGTGGACTCCGATCGCCTAAATTTTTCCTGGCCATCAAATATGACCTAAGGAACCATAGTAACCACCCCGCCATGATCGTTCCTTATTTTTGCATTTTTCGGCCAAACAACTAGAATTCAGCGCGATTCCCATATTTTTGTGTGTTATAGCCCATGCCTTCCGAGTGGTCTCGGGTCCTCCTGAACCCTATCGCCTAAAAATTTTTCGGACTATCAAATACGACCTAAGGAACCATAGTATCCGCCCCACCATGAGCATTCCTCATTTTTTGCGTTTTTCGGCCAAACAACTAGAATTCCGCGCGATTCCCATATTTTTGTGTGTTATAGCCCACGCCTTCCGAGTGTTCCCGGGACCTCCGGACCCCTATCGCCTAATATTTTTCCGGACTATCAAATAAGACCAAAGGAACCATAGTCACCGCCCTATCAAGATCTTTCCACATTTTTTGCATGTTACTTAAAAAGACCTAGAATTTCGCCCGATTCCCATATTTTCGTGTGCTATACCCACGCATTCCGAGTGGTCCCAAGAGCCGCGGACCCCGATCGCCTAAAAAATTTCCGGGCAATCAAAAACGACCTAAGGAACCATAGTATCCGCCCCGCCATGATCGTTCCTTATTTTTTGCGTTTTTCGGCCAAACAACTAGAATTCCGCGCGATTCCCATATTTTTGTGTGTTATAGCCCACGCCTTCCGAGTGGTCCCGGGACCTCCTGACCCCTATCGCCTAATATTTTTTCGGACTATCAAATACGACCTAAGGAACCATAGTATCCGCCCCGCCATGATCGTTCCTCATTTTTTTGCATTTTTCGGCCAAACAACTAGAATTCCGCGCGATTCCCATATTTTTGTGTGTTATAGCCTACGCCTTCCGAGTGGTCCCGGGACCTCCGGACCCCTATCGCCTAATATTTTTCTGGACTATCAAATAAGACCAAAGGAACCATAGTCACCGCCCTGTCAAGATCTTTCCACCATTTTTGCATGTTACTGAAAAAGACCTAGAATTACGCCCGATTCCCATATTTTCGTGTGCTATACCCACGCCTTCCAAGTGGTCCGGGGAGCCGCGGACCCCGATCGCCTAAAAATTTTCCGGACTATCAAATACGACCTAAGGTACCATAGTCACCGCCCCACCATGATCATTCCAAATGCTTTGCATTTTTCGGCCAAAAAACTAGAACTCCGCGCGATTTGCATATTTTAGTGTGCTATAGCTTACGCCTTCCGAGTGGTCCCGGGAGCCGTGGATCCCGATCGCCTAAATTTTTCCGGGCCATAAAATATGACCTAAGGAACCATAGTAACCACCCCGCCATGATCGTTCCTCATTTTTGCGTTTTTCGGCCAAACAACTAGAATTCAGCGCGATTCCCATATTTTTGTGTGTTATAGCCCACGCCTTCCGAGTGGTCCCGGGTCCTCCTGACCCCTATCACCTAAAATTTTTCTGGACTATCAAATACGACCTAAGGAACCATAGTATCCGCTCCACCATGATCGTTCCTCATTTTTTGCGTTTTTCGGCCAAACAACTAGAATTCCGCGCGATTCCCATATTTTTGTGTGTTATAGCCCACGCCTTCCGAGTGTTCCCGGGACCTCCGGAACCCTATCGACTAATATTTTTCCAGACTATCAAATAAGACCAAAGGAACCATAGTCACCGCCCTGTCATGATCTTTCCACATTTTTTGCATGTTACTGAAAAAGACCTAGAATTTCGCCCGATTTCCATATTTTCGTGTGCTATACCCACGCATTCCGAGTGGTCCCAAGAGCCGCGGACCCCGATCGCCTAAAAAATTTCCGGGCAATCAAAAATGACCTAAGGAACCATAGTATCCGCCCCGCCATGATCGTTCCTTATTTTTTGCGCTTTTCGGCCAAACAACTAGAATTCCGCGCGATTCCCATATTTTTGTGTGTTATATAGCCCACACCTTCCGAGTGGTCCCGGGATCTCCGGACCCCTATCGCCTAAAATTTTTCCGGACTATCAAATACGACCTAAGGAACCATAGTATCCGCCCTGCAATGATCGTTCCTCATTTTTTGTGTTTTTCGGCCAAACAACTAGAATTCCGCGCGATCCCATATTTTTGTGTGTTATAGCCCACGCCTTCCGAGTGGTCCCGGGTCTCCGGACCCCTATCGCCTAAAATTTTTTCGGATTATCAAATAAGACCTAAGGAACCATAGTCACCGCCCCGCCATGATCGTTCCTAGTTTTTTCTATTTTTCGGCCAAAAAACTAGAATTCCGCGCGATTCCCATATTTTCGTGTCCTATAGCCCACGCCTTCCAAATGAACCCGGGAACTCCGGACCCCTATCGCCTAAAAATTTTCCGGACTATCAAATATGACCTAAGGAACCATAGTCACCACCCAGCCATGATCATTCCTCATTTGTTGCGTTTTTCGGCCAAACAACTAGAATTCCGCGCGATTCCCATATTTTTGTGTGTTATAGCCCACGACTTCCGAGTGTTCCCGGGACCTCCGGACCCCTATCGCCTAATATTTTTCCGGACTATCAAATAAGACCAAAGGAACCATAGTCACCGCCCTGTCAAGATCTTTCCACATTTTTTGCATGTTACTGAAAAAGACCTAGAATTTCGCCCGATTCCCATATTTTCGTGTGCTATACCCACGCATTCCGAGTGGTCCCAAGAGCCGCGGACCCCGATAGCCTAAAAAATTTCCGGGCAATCAAAAACGACCTAAGGAACCATAGTATCCGCCCCGCCATGATCGTTCCTTATTTTTTGCGTTTTTCGGCCAAACAACTAGAATTCCGCGCGATTCCCATATTTTTGTGTGTTATATAGCCCACACCTTCCGAGTGGTCCCGGGACCTCCGGACCCCTATCGCCTAAAATTTTTCCGGACTATCAAATACGACCTAAGGAACCATAGTATCCGCCCCGCCATGATCGTTCCTTATTTTTTGCGTTTTTCGGCCAAACAACTAGAATTCCGCGCGATTCCCATATTTTTGTGTGTTATATAGCCCACACCTTCCGAGTGGTCCCGGGACCTCCGGACCCCTATCGCCTAAAATTTTTTCGGACTATCAAATACGACCTAAGGAACCATAGTATCCGCCCCGCCATGATCGTTCCTCATTTTTTGCGTTTTTCGGCCAAACAACTAGAATTCCGCGCGATTCCCATATTTTTGTGTGTTATAGCCTACGCCTTCCGAGTGGTCCCGGGACCTCCGGACCCCTATCGCCTAATATTTTTCTGGACTATCAAATAAGACCAAAGGAACCATAGTCACCGCCCTGTCAAGATCTTTCCATATTTTTTGCATGTTACTGAAAAAGACCTAGAATTACGCCCGATTCCCATATTTTTGTGTGCTATACCCACGCCTTCCAAGTGGTCCGGGGAGCCGCGGACCCCGATCGCCTAAAAATTTTCCGGACTATCAAATACGACCTAAGGTACCATAGTCACCGCCCCGCCATGATCGTTTTAAATGCTTTGCATTTTTCGGCCAAAAAACTAGAACTCCGCGCGATTTGCATATTTTAGTGTGCTATAGCTTACGCCTTCCGAGTGGTCCCGGGAGCCGTGGACTCCGATCGCCTAAATTTTTCCTGGCCATCAAATATGACCTAAGGAACCATAGTAACCACCCCGCCATGATCGTTCCTTATTTTTGCATTTTTCGGCCAAACAACTAGAATTCAGCGCGATTCCCATATTTTTGTGTGTTATAGCCCATGCCTTCCGAGTGGTCTCGGGTCCTCCTGAACCCTATCGCCTAAAAATTTTTCGGACTATCAAATACGACCTAAGGAACCATAGTATCCGCCCCACCATGAGCATTCCTCATTTTTTGCGTTTTTCGGCCAAACAACTAGAATTCCGCGCGATTCCCATATTTTTGTGTGTTATAGCCCACGCCTTCCGAGTGTTCCCGGGACCACCGGACCCCTATCGCCTAATATTTTTCCGGACTATCAAATAAGACCAAAGGAACCATAGTCACCGCCCTATCAAGATCTTTCCACATTTTTTGCATGTTACTGAAAAAGACCTAGAATTTCGCCCGATTCCCATATTTTCGTGTGCTATACCCACGCATTCCGAGTGGTCCCAAGAGCCGCGGACCCCGATCGGCTAAAAAATTTCCGGGCAATCAAAAACGACCTAAGGAACCATAGTATCCGCCCCGCCATGATCGTTCCTCATTCTTTGCATTTTTTGGCCAAAAAACTAGAATTCTGCGCGATTCCCATATTTTTGTGTGTTATATAGCCCACACCTTCCGAGTGGCCCCGGGACCTCCGGACCCCTATCGCCTAAAATTTTTCCGGACTATCAAATACGTCCTAAGGAACCATAGTATCCGCCCCGCAATGATCGTTCCTCATTTTTTGTGTTTTTCGGCCAAACAACTAGAATTCCGCGCGATCCCATATTTTTGTGTGTTATAGCCCACGCCTTCCGAGTGGTCCCGGGTCTCCGGACCCCTATCGCCTAAAATTTTTTCGGATTATCAAATAAGACCTAAGGAACCATAGTCACCGCCCCGCCATGATCGTTCCTAGTTTTTTCTATTTTTCGGCCAAAAAACTAGAATTCCGCGCGATTCCCATATTTTCGTGTCCTATAGCCCACGCCTTCCAAATGAACCCGGGAACTCCGGACCCCTATCGCCTAAAAATTTTCCGGACTATCAAATATGACCTAAGGAACCATAGTCACCGCCCAGCCATGGTCATTCCTCATTTGTTGCATTTTTCGGCCAAACAACTAGAATTCCGCGTGATTCCCATATTTTAGTGTGTTATAGCCCATGCCTTCCGAGTGTTCCCGGGACCTCCGGACCCCTATCGCCTAATATTTTTCCGGACTATCAAATAAGACCAAAGGAACCATAGTCACCGCCCTGTCAAGATCTTTCCACATTTTTTGCATGTTACTGAAAAAGACCTAGAATTTCGCCCGATTTCTATATTTTCATGCGCTATACCCACGCATTCCGAGTGGTCCCAAGAACCGCGGACCCCGATAGCCTAAAAAATTTCCGGGCAATCAAAAATGACCTAAGGAACCATAGTATCCGCCCCGCCATGATCGTTCCTTATTTTTTGCGTTTTTCGGCCAAACAACTAGAATTCCGCGCGATTCCCATATTTTTGTGTGTTATATAGCCCACACCTTCCGAGTGGTCCCGGGACCTCCGGACCCCTATCGCCTAAAATTTTTCCGGACTATCAAATACGACCTAAGGAACCATAGTATCCGCCCCGCCATGATCGTTCCTTATTTTTTGCGTTTTTCGGCCAAACAACTAGAATTCCGCGCGATTCCTATATTTTTGTGTGTTATAGCCCATGCCTTCCGAGTGGTCCCGGGACCTCCTGACCCCTATCGCCTAATATTTTTCCGGACTATCAAATACGACCTAAGGAACCATAGTATCCGCCCCGCCATGATCGTTCCTCATTTTTTGCGTTTTTCGGCCAAACAACTAGAATTCCGCGCGATTCCCATATTTTTGTGTGTTATAGCCTACGCCTTCCGAGTGGTCCCGGGACCTCCGGACCCCTATCGCCTAATATTTTTCTGGACTATCAAATAAGACCAAAGGAACCATAGTCACCGCCCTGTCAAGATCTTTCCATATTTTTTGCATGTTACTGAAAA